>NC_061510.1:279103367-279130061 GCF_022539505.1 Lolium rigidum
CAAGTTCGATGCTCCTCTTTTCTACTTACAGATGGTGGCCTCGGTTGATCCCTCTCTTTGACATCAAACCTGAAGTAGATGGTGTCTGCTTTAATAAAGGCGGGGGAGAAAGCCCCGGCAGGCACCCGAAAACCAATCCTGCCCCGAGAGTATTGCGTCCTCCCCCAAGTAAGTGTCGGAGCTCCGGAGTGCCTGGATGGTGGCGGTAGAGTTAGAAAAGCAGGCTGTCGGATTGCGAGTCGTTCTTGGGCATGGCCCTACAGGAACAAACGGCGGTCCAGGCCGCCGTGCGCGCGGGTTCGGGGAGCACCGGCGCCAGTTTCAAGCGCATGGAGCGGAAGCGGATGTAGTCCACCGTCGTGACGAAAAGCCAGTCGGCGATCAGCCCCGCCGGTCCTCAATAAAACCCTTGATCTCCTGCTCACAGGGGGCAAGAATCAGATCGGAATCACTCCCTCATTGTCATGCCAGCAACAAATAAATTACCAGTAACAAGTGGCAACGGCTCACCCTATCGCTCGTCAGTGCGATGCTTGATCAGGGCCTGCGGAGGCGGCAGGCGCTCATATGCTTGCTTCGCTGGCCGCAGAAGCCGCTAGTTAGGGTCCTCCGCCGGCCGCTTCACACGCCGGAAGGGGACAAGACCAGTATTGGATCGAGCGGCTTACCGGCTATTCCAGCATACCTGAATGCGCGCCGCTGCTGCTGGCCGGCCTCCTCCAGTACCCCTCGTGCTCCCGGGCTCCGGTCGCCCTCACACAGCCCCGCTGTGGTCCCTCGCCCCCGCTGCTGCTCTGCCTAGGGTTTGTTGCTGTGCGGCCAGCAGAGAGCAGCTGAAGTGGATGAGTAGAAGAGAGGGGCGATGCCTTCAGTGCCCAGAACTGCGGCTGCGGCGGCAGGGAACGCTGGGTGCAGCGCGGCGCTAGGTCAGATCCGGCTGGTAGGAGAGAAACGGGTGGGAATCAGTGAACAAGTCTTTTTATGTGACATCGGTCAAAACCAGTCTATCTGAACAGACAAGTCTTTTTTGTAAATCTTGAAGCCTTGAAAACTTTGGTAACGATGACTTGTTTAGTTCAGAGAATGTTTAGAGGAATTTTTGTAGTACTCCCTTTGGTTTAAAATTGTATTTATTTTTAGGCTATTATTATTATTTTGCACAGAAAGAAAGTAGTACATTTTCATATTTTGAAAAATTTTTCTTATGTGGGTGAGGAAGTGAGAGAGAGGGGGTGATGCAGCTAGAAAGCTGAGCTCAGCGCATGCGGCTGCGAGGCGGGAACAGCGGGTGGGGTGGCGCTAGTCGGAATCAGATGCAACTCGAACAGAGAAGCGTTGCAGATAGTGAATCCTGTCTCGACAGTAGCAGTCTTTTCAACCAAAAAATCTTGAGGCATGGGAGTACGGTACTACTATAGACTAAGGGCTAGTTTGATTTCGGAAGAAATGTTATATGAATTTTATAGTAGTATTGCATCCTTTTTTTTTGCCATTGTTTGATTCCTAAAATTGAAATCGAGTGAGAACCAATCTTTTTGTATTGAGGTCAAAACCAGTCCAACAGAACAAGCATGCGTCCATTTATCAAATCTTAGAGCATGGGAATACTTTAGACTAAGGATACGTTTGATAAAAGGAGTCTTATGGATATGATTTTCCATTCATTCTTTGAATTTTTTCTATGTGCACTTTTGATTCGTATAATTAGAATTCTTAGAAATGCATATGATTTTTCCCTATAGGATTGCATTGCATTATGTATTTATTTGTTTTGAAAATGGAGGGGTACCTAGGCTCACGTATCGAGAAAAGATGTATATGGCTTCCCGTATTGATTTATTCAACAAAGGTTTGACCAAACATGCATACATCAAAAAAAAAAATCGAAACCACCATGCAACACCAACACCCGACAGCGGATAGGGATCATGGCCATGGCCTAATTCTGAGAAAACAATGAAAAACTCTCATTAACTAGAAATCAAGAATATCACATACGTTGAGACACCCATCAACTAGAGTAAGGCACAGGTGATTTGAGAAATGTTATAGGAACTTAGTATTAGTGTTTGAATCCTAGAATTAAATCCTTATAATACCATGATTTTCATTAGTTGCGATACACTATGTCCTGGAGAAAAAGTTCCATCCACACTGCATGTTACAATTTCTTTATTTGTCCTCCGAGCCAAAAGCTACTTAAAGAAACATCCTATATGTCTCAAATTTTGTAGGATTCAACTGAACATGATATTCTCTCCTTCATTTTAATTTTCTATTCTTGAGTTCTAAGAAATCTGCAATCAAAAGCATGGCCTAAAGTGAATTGAGGTTGCAACACTAAGGGCTGACTACAAGTTCCAAACTCGGTCGTTGTTGAAGGGCGTGCCCTAAATCTAAAAGCTAAGAACAAACAAAAGAAAGATTAGAAAATAAGTGCAAGAGGCATACTAGTCCCTTTGGAGACTGAAAAATGTAGAGTTGAGAACGACTGACTACATAAGGAGACCCTCGAAGCTAGTTTTCAAAATAAAACCCAAATTTGCTTATGTGATGACTTAAACTTAGGTAACTAGGTTGTATATCAACTCTTGTAGCCAAGTTCGTTACTCTAGAGAAGTTTCAACAAGTAACACTATTCTTTACTAAAAACCTTCATCAGTATATTTGTTAGTTACATTATGTTTTAGATATCTTAACTACTAAATACTACATTTATAAAATTTAAATATATCAAAATGAACCTTTCTATACAAATTTCAGGGAAAAACACTTTACATAGGTATACACTTTCAAAAATGATTCAACAATAACTTTTGTTACAAAGTACAATTAAATTCAGAACATCACATGTTTATTGAGCATAAACGTTACAATTTGATAACAAAGGACACTTCAACTAACATTTTATGCATTACAATATTAATTAACTATCCTAAACATATAACAGAAAAATCACTCGTTAATATTATATCATGCAAAAATAATTTGGCTGCAGTACAAAAGTTCCAGTACAAGCGGTAATTACTTGAAAGTTTCTTGGACACTTCGGCGGATAGGTTGTCCAGATGTGTTTAGCATGTGAGTCACCCATTGCATGGATGTGCATGTAGCATAATATGACCGGAACATTGGGTAGAAAAGGAAGTATGTAAATAGATTATTAACATATTTTTGTTATCATAGTTCACATTATTCATCGAAGTTGATTGAGAAGCGAGTCAACCCCATGGAAGACATGGCTGCAAAGGATGAATGAAAGAAGATAGTAAGTAAGACCAAAAATTACAGAAAAATAGTATTGTAGAACAAATACGGGTAATATATTAATAATCCATGTTAATATCATACAATGGCTGTAATTCCACATCACGCGGTCTGGATGGTACATGGTGACTACTCAGTGCACATAACATAAGTTGAGAGTACAATTGAGCATTTATCAAGCAGATGGTTAGGCTGTTCCATTGAGTATCAGTCAACACATATTTTTTGCTTATATCAGTAATAATGCCTTGATCTCCAGACTTTCCTTGCAGCTTGAGATTGGTAGTCTCACATTAATATGTCCATTCTCTAGCTCTTTCCTTGAAAAGGTTCTACAAAATAGCATTTTACACTATTATATCATTCCACACGGTAGTAGAGTAGATACAAAATTACATGTTATGTATTCCAAGGCGGACAGTACATGGCCAGCGACTGTTTGTATGTAGAACTGGACCCAATGTCTGGAGAACATAGCAGCATCTTCCTTTCCTTTTTAGGGTTGAGCTGCACATCAAACAACATCAAGCTCAAAAGGCCTTCCAATCTTCGCAATATTTCACCGCATCTTTGCCAAACTGCCCGTCTCTGTCCCAAATCGAATACAAAGTCTGCGTCCGGCATCCCTCTCTGGCATGCAGAGGCAACCGTAGCATACAAATACGGAATATCTGCATTTAGGACTGTGTGAAGTTAGCAGCTGGCATATCTTATACCGGCCACCAAATGCGGAAACAAATAACTAACCAGGCTAAGCTAGCGTATAGTACAAGCCAGAGCAATAAGAACAAAGCGAGCAAGGAAATGCAGTTGAGTGAGACTGCTTGTTGGGGAGATGCGGCATGATGCGCTCCCTACCGCGCCCGGAGCCCCGGCCGACTTTGCATTAGAGCCTCCCGCCATGTCCCTTGTCGCCAGCCGTGATCTTTGTGTTGAGCATGATCCATGTCGGCTGCTAGCTTCAGGTAGGATGCCACGGGTCGTCGATCGGCTCGGCATGACAAGTCCTCTCCTCTCTCTCTGCTCAGCAAGTCTAAAGTCACAAGTCACGCATGCGAGTGCTGCGCCGGTGCGACCATGCCCTTCTACTTGTAGGCTGCGTGTTGGAGGGAAGGCTCTTTGATGTGCGTGCGATACGACTCGTCTATTGGAAACCCCAAGAGGAAGGAACGTGATGCGCACATCAGAAAGTTTCCCTCGAGTGAGAAACCAAGGTTATCGAACCAGTAGGAGTCAAGGAACACGTGAGGAGGTTGTTGGTGGCGGACTGTAGTGCGGCGAACACCAGGGATTCCGGCGCCAACGTGGAACCTGCACAACACAATCAAAGTACTTTGCCCCAACGTAACAGTGAGGTTGTCAATCTCACCGGCTTGCTGTAAACAAAGGATTAGATGTATAGTGTGGAAGATGATGTTTGTTTGCGAAGAACGATAACGAACAATTGCAGTAGATTGTATTTCAGATGTAAAGAATTGGACCGGGGTCCACGAGTTCACTAGTGGTGTCTCTCCCATAAGATAAACGAGATGTTGGGTGAACAAATTACGGTTGGGCAATTGACAAATAAAGAAGGCATAACAATGCACATACATATATCATGATGAGTACTATGAGATTTAATCGGGGCATTACGACAAAGTACATAGACCGCTATCCAGCATGCATCTATGCCTAAAAGTCCACCTTCGAGGTTATCATCCGAACCCCTTCAGTGTTACCAAGTTGCAACAATGAACAATTGCATTAAGTATGGTGCGTAATGTAATCAACACAAATATCCTTAGACAAAGCATCGATGTTTTATCCCTAGTGGCAAGCAACACATCCACAACCTTAGAGGTTGCTATCACTCCCCAGCATTCAATGGAGACATGAACCCACTATCGAGCATAAATACTCCCTCTTGGAGTTACAAGTATCAACTTGGCCAGAGCCTCTACTAGCAACGGAGAGCATGCAAGAACATAAATAACATATATGATAGATTGATAATCAACTTGACATAGTATTCAATATTCATCGGATCCCAACAAATACAACATGTAGCATTACAAATAGATGATCTTGATCATGATAGGCAGCTCACAAGATCTAACATGATAGCACAATGAGGAGAAGACAACCATCTAGCTACTGCTATGGACCCATAGTCCAGGGGTGAACTACTCACACATCGATCCGGAGGCGATCATGGCGATGAAGAGCCCTCCGGGAGATGATTCCCCTCTCCGGCGGGTGCCGGTGGCGATCTCCTGAATCCCCCGAGATGGGATTGGCGGCGGCGGCGTCTCTGTAAGGTTTTCCGTATCGTGGCTCTCGGTACTGGGGGTTTCGCAACGAAGGCTTTAAGTAGGCGGAAGGGTAGGTTTAGGGGCGACGCGAGGGACCCACACAACAGGGCGGCGCGACCCCACCCTTGGCCGCGCGGCCCTGGCGTGGCGTCGCCTCGTCGCCCCACTTCGTAACTCCCTCGGTCTTCTGGAAGCTTCGTGGAAAAATAGGACCCTGGGCGTTGATTTCGTCCAATTCCGAGAATATTTCCTTACTAGGATTTCTGAAACCAAAAACAGCAGAAAACAACAGAATCGGCTCTTTGGCATCTCGTCAATAGGTTAGTGCCGGAAAATGCATAATAATGACATATAATGTGTATAAAACATGTGAGTATCATCATAAAAGTAGCATGGAACGTAAGAAATTATAGATACGTTTGGGACGTATCAAGCATCCCCAAGCTTAGTTCCTACTCGCCCTCGAGTAGGTAAACGATAACAAAGATAATTTCTGAAGTGACATGCTATCATAATCTTGATCAATACTATTGTAAAGCATATGAGATGAATGCAGCGATTCAAAGCAATGGCAAAGATAATGAGTAAACAAATGAATCATATAGCAAAGACTTTTCATGAATAATACTTTCAAGACAAGCATCAATAAGACTTGCATAAGAGTTACTCATAAAGCAATAAATTCTTAGTAGAAAGCTTTGAAACAACACAAAGGAAGATATAAGTTTCAGCGGTTGCTTTCAACTTCAACATATATATCTCATGGATAATTGTCAACACAAAGTAATATAACAAGTGCAATAGGTAAACATGTAAGTATCAATGCACACAGGTTCACACAAGTGTTTGCTTCTAAGATAGAAAGAATAGGTAAACCGACTCAACAATAAAGTAGAAGATAGGCCCTTCGCAGAGGGAAGCATGGATTACTATATTTGTGCTAGAGCTTTTCATTTTGAAAACAAGAAACAATTTTGTCAACGGTAGTAACAAAGCACATGTGTTATGTATAAGACATCCTATAAGTTGCAAGCCTCATGCATAGTATACCAATAGTGCTCGCACCTTGTCCTAATTAGCTTGGATTAACATGGATTATCATTGCATAGCATATGTTTCAACCAAGTGTCACAAAGGGGTACCTCTATGCCGCTTGTACAAAGGTCTAAGGAGAAAGTTCGCATTGGATTTCTCGCTTTTGATTATTCTCAACTTAGACATCCATACCGGGACAACATAGACAACGGATAATGGACTCCTCTTTAATGCATAAGCATTCAACAACAGATTAAAATTCTCATAAGAGATTGAGGATTAATTGTCCAAACTCGAAACTTCCACCATGGATCATGGCTTTAGCTAGCGGCCCAATGTTCTTCTCTAACAATATGCATACTCAAACCATTTATCATGAAAATCGCCCTTACTTCAGACAAGACGAACATGCATAGCAACTCACATGATATTCAACAAAGGTAAAAGTTGATGGCGTCCCCGTAAACATGGTTACCGCTCAACAAGCAACTTATTAAGAAATAAGACACATAAGTACATATTCTTCACCACAATAGTTTTTAAGGCTATTTTCCCATGAGCTATATATTGCAAAGACAAAGAATAGAATTTTAAAGGTAGCACTCAAGTAATGTACTTTGGAATGGCAGAGAAATACCATGTAGTAGGTAGGTATGGTGGACAAAAATGGCATGGTTGTTGGCTCAAGGATTTGGATGCACGAGAAGAATTCCTCTCAATACAAGGCTAGACTAGCAAGGTTATTTGAAGCAAACTCAAGTATAAAACGGTGCAGCAAGACTCGCATATGAACATATTGTAAGTATTATAAGACTTTACATCGTCTCCTTGTTGTTCAAACACCTTAACCAGAAAATATCTAGACTGTAGAGAAACTAATCATGCAAACCAAATTTTAACAAGCTCTATGTATTTCTTCATTAATGGGTACAAAGTATATGATGCAAGAGCTTAAACATGATCTATATGAGCACAACAATTTCCAAGTATCAAATTATTCAAGACATTATACCATTTTACCACATGCAGCATTTTCCGTTTCCAACCATATAACAATGAATGAAGTAGTTCAACCTTCGCAATGAACATTAAGAATAAAGCTAAGAACATATGTGTTCATACGAAACAGCGGAGCGCGTCTCTCTCCCAAACAAGGAATGCTAGGATCCGATTTTATTCAAACAAAAACAAACAGACGCTCCAAGTAAAGCACATAAGATGTGACGGAATAAAAATATGATTTCACTAGAGGTGACCTGATAAGTTGTCGATGAAGAAGGGATGCCTTGGGCATCCCCAAGCTTAGATGCTTGAGTCTTCTTAAAATATGCAGGGATGAACCACGGGGGCATCCCCAAGCTTAGACTTTTCACTCTTCTTGATCATATTGTATCATCCTCCTCTCTTGACCCTTGAAAACTTCCTCCACACCAAACTCAAAACAATCTCATTAGAGGGTTAGTGCATAATTGAAAATTCATATATTCAGAGGTGACATAATCATTCTTAACACGTCTGGACATTGCACAAAGCTACTGAAAGTTAATGGAACAAAGAAATCCATCAAACATAGCAAAACAGGCAATGCGAAATAAAAGGCAGAATCTGTCAAAACAGAACAGTCCGTAAAGACGAATTTTTTAGAGGCACCAGACTTGCTCAGATAAAAATGCCCAAATTGAATGAAAGTTGCGTACATATCTGAGGATCACGCACGTAAATTGGCAGATTTGTCTAAATTTTCTACAGCAGGGGCGGCTCAATTTCGTGACAGCAAGAAATCTGTTCCTGCGTAGCAATCCAAATCTAGTATTGACTTTACTATCAAAGACTTCACTTGGCACAACAATGCAATAAAATAAAGATAAGGAGAGGTTGCTACAGTAGTAACAACTTCCAAGACTCAAATATAAAACAAAGTGCAGAAGTAAAATAATGGGTTGTCTCCCATAAGCGCTTTTCTTTAACGCCTTTCAGCTAGGCGCAGAAAGTGTGAATCAAGTGACATCAAGAGATGAAGCATCAACATCATTACCAGGGGTGTTGGGAGTTTCCTCAACAATGCATTGTATCTGGTCTATGTAAGTAACTCCTCTTTGTACACTTTTAGGCTTACTATTCTCATCAAACAAATTTTCAGGAACAAGCCAAGCATAGTTATTTTCTAGAACTTCATGCATTCCTAGGAGCTTACTAGGTATCGTTACTTTAATCTCCCCACCATCATTAACATTATTAGTGTACCTTATTCTATCCATGTCTATCTTTTCAAGTGTTCTTTTAAAATCAGGGAACAAACCAAGCCTCTTATGCTTAATAAAAACTTTTCTAGCTTCTTTAACTATATCTTCAAATTCTCTACCAAGGACTTTTAAAACAAAATCTCTCTTTTCTCCCATCTCCATATCAGAATGTGTAAGAAACATATGTTGCATTATGGGATTGAGATTAACAAATATAGTTTCCAACATGTGTACTAAACAGGCAGAAGCACTTTCATAAGTAGGAGCAACTTTTAATAATGGTATATCTTCAAAATCTTCATCCATACTAACATGGGTGAACTCGTCCCACCGGTATGTCTTTTAGAGTGTACTTAGGCGGAAACATGATGAAATAAACAAAAGGTAAATAAAGTAAATGCAAGTAGCTAATTTTTTTGTGTGTTTTTAATATGGAGAACAAGACAATAAATAAAGTAAAGCTAGCAACTAATTTTTTTTGTGTTTTCGATATCAAGAGCAAACAAAGCAGTAAATAAAGTAAAACAAAGCAAGACAAAAACAAAGTAAAGAGATTGGATGTGGGAGACTCCCCTTGCAGCGTGTCTTGATCTCCCCGGCAACGGCGCCAGAAAACAGTCTTGATGGCGCGTAGTCGACACGTCCGTTGGGAACCCCAAGAGGAAGGTGTGATGCGCACAGTAGTAAGTTTTCCCTCAGTAAGAAACTAAGGTTATCGAACCAGTAGGAGTCAAGGATCACGTGAAGGTTGTTGGTGGCGGAGTGTAGTGCGGCGCAACACCAGGGATTCCGGCGCCAACGTGGAACCTCGCACAACACAATCAAAGTACTTTGCCCCAACGTAACAGGTGAGGTTGTCGATCTCACCGGCTTGCCGTAAACAAAGGATTAGATGTATAGTGTGGAAGATGATGTTTGTTTGCGAAGAACGATGAACGAACAATTGCAGTAGATTGTATTTCAGATGTAAAGAATTCGACCGGGGTCCACAGCTTCACTAGTGGTGTCTCTCCCATAAGATAAACAGATGTTGGGTGAACAAATTACGGTTGGGCAATTGACAAATAAAGAAGGCATAACAATGCACATACATATATCATGATGAGTACTATGAGATTTAATCAGGGAATTACGACAAAGTACATAGACCGCTATCCAGCATGCATCTATGCCTAAAAAGTCCATCTTCAGGTTATCATCCGAACCCCTTCCAGTATTAAGTTGCAACAACAGACAATTGCATTAAGTATGGTGCGTAATGTAATCAACACAAATATCCTTAGACAAAGCATCGATGTTTTATCCCTAGTGGCAGCAGCACATCCACAACCTTAGAGGTTGCTGTCACTCCCCCAGATTCAGTGGAGGCATGAACCCACTATCGAGCATAGATACTCCCTCTTGGAGTTACAAGTATCAACTTGGCCAGAGCCTCTACTAGCAACGGAAAGCATGCAAGAACATAAACAACATATATGATAGATTGATAATCAACTTGACATAGTATTCAATATTCATCAGATCCCAACAAACACAACATGTAGCATTACAAATAGATGATCTTGATCATGATAGGCAGCTCACAAGATCTAACATGATAGCACAATGAGGAGAAGACAACCATCTAGCTACTGCTATGGACCCATAGTCCAGGGGTGAACTACTCACACATCGATCCGGAGGCGATCATGACGATGAAGAGCCCTCCGGGAGATGATTCCCCTCTCTGGCAGGGTGCCGGAGACGATCTCCTGAATCCCCCGAGATGGGATTGGCGGCGGCGGCGTCTCTGTAAGGCTTTCCGTATCGTGGCTCTCGGTACTGGGGGTTTCGCGACGAAGGCTTTAAGTAGGCGAAGGGTAGGTTTAGGGGCGACGCGAGGGACCCACACAACAGGGCGGCGCGGCCCCACCCTTGGCCGCGCGGCCCTGGCGTGGCGTCGCCTCGTCGCCCCACTTCGTAACTCCCTCGGTCTTTTGGAAGCTTCGTGGAAAAATAGGACCCTGGGCGTTGATTTCGTCCAATTCCGAGAATATTTCCTTACTAGGATTTCTGAAACCAAAAACAACAGAAAACAGCAACTGGCTCTTCGGCATCTCGTCAATAGGTTAGTGCCGGAAAATGCATAATAATGACATATAATGTGTATAAAACATGTGAGTATCATCATAAAAGTAGCATGGAACGTAAGAAATTATAGATACGTTTGGGACGTATCACTCCCACTCACTTTCTTGTCAATACAGGCCTCTCCATGGCACTGTATAAACCCGAAGTCTTTGATCACCTTATCAAAACGTCGGTTCCAACTTCTGGATGCTTGCTTCAGTCCATAAATTGAACGCTGAAGTTTGCATACCTTGTCAGCATTTTTAGGATCGACAAAACCTTTGGGTTGTACCATATACAACTCTTCCTCAATGTCTCCATTAAGGAACGCCGTTTTGACATCCATCTGCCAAATCTCATAATCGAAAAATGCAGCTATTGCTAACAAAATCCTCACAGATTTTAGCTTCGCTACAGGTGAGAAAGTCTCATCGTAGTCAACACCTTGAATTTGTCGGAAACCCTTTGCGACAAGTCGAGCTTTATAGACAGTAATATTACCATCGACATCTCGTTTTTCTCTTGAAGATCCATTTATTCTCGACAGCCTTGCGGCTATCAGGTAAGTCTACCAAAGTACACACTTTGTTATCATACATGGATCCCATTTCGGATTTCATGGCTTCTTGCCATTTGTTGGAATCTGGGCTCATCATCGCTTCTTCATACGTCGCAGGGTCTTCATCATTATTGTCCACAATCATGACATTTAGACAAGGATCATACCAATCAGGAGTGGCACGTTCCCTTGTCGATCTGCGAGGTTCAGTAGCTATCTCGCTCGAAGTTTCATGATCATTATCATTAGCTTCCTCTGTTACCGGTGCAGGCGGTACAGGAACATCTTCCGGTACTGCGCTACTCTGATCAACGAGAGAAGATTCGGTAATCTCGTCGAGTTCTACTTTTCTTCCAGTCACTTCTTTAGTGAGAAATTCTTTCTCAAGAAAGGTTCTGTTCTTAGCAACAAAGATTTTGCCTTCGGATCTGTGATAGAAAGTATACCCTATAGTTTCCTTAGGGTATCCTATGAAGACGCATTTCTCCGCTTTGGGTTCTAGCTTGTCCGGTTGTAACTTTTTACATAGGCTTCGCAACCCCAAACTTTAAGGAACGACAACTTATGTTTCCTATTAAACCATAATTCATACGGTGTCGTTTCAACGGATTTAGATGGTGCCCTATTTAAAGTGAATGCAGCTGTCTCTAATGCATAACTCCAAAATGATAACGGCAAATCAGTAAGAGACATCATAGAACGAACCATATCTAAGAGAGTTTGATTACGACGTTCGTACACACCATTTCGTTGTGGTGTTTCCGGCGGTGTCAATTGTGAAAGTATTCCGCATTTCTTTAAATGCATGCTAAACTCATAACTCAGATATTCGCCTCCGCGATCAGATCGTAGAAATTTAATCTTCTTGTTACGTTGATTTTCTACTTCACTTTGGAATTCCTTAAACTTCTCGAAAGTTTCGGATTTATGTTTCATGAAATAGATATACCCATATCTACTCAGATCATCTGTGAAGGTTAGAACATAACGATAACCACCGCGCGAGGCTACACTCATTGGTCCGCACACATCGGTATGTATGATTTCCAATAAGTTTGTAGCTCGTTCCATAATACCAGAGAATGGAGTCTTAGTCATTTTTCCCATTAGACATGCTTCACATCTATCAAGTGACTCAAAGTCAAGTGATTCAAGTAATCCATCGGAATGGAGTTTCTTCATGCGTTTCACTCCAATATGACCAAGACGACAGTGCCACATATAAGTAGAATTATCATTCAATTTAATTCGCTTAGCATCAATGTTATGAACATGTGTATCACTACTATCGAGATTTAATAGAAATAAACCATTCTTCTCAAGCGCGTGACCATAAAAGATATTATTCATAAAAATAGAACAACCATTATTCTCAGACTTGAATGAATAACCGTCTTGCATTAAACAAGATCCAGATATAATGTTCATGCTCAACGCAGGCACTAAATAACAATTATTGAGGTTTAAAACTAATCCCGAAGGTAGATGTAGAGGGAGCGTGCCGACAGCGATCACATCGACCTTGGATCCATTTCCAACGCGCATCATTGATACGTCTCAAACGTGTCTATAATTTCTTATGTTCCATGCTACTTTTATGATGATACTCACATGTTTTATACACATTATATGTCATTATTATGCATTTTCCGGCACTAACCTATTGACGAGATGCCGAAGAGCCGATTCTTTGTTTTCTGCTGTTTTTGGTTTCAGAAATCCTAGTAAGGAAATATTCTCGGAATTGGACGAAATCAACGCCCAGGGTCCTATTTTTCCACGAAGCTTCCAGAAGACCGAAGGAGATATGAAGTGGGGCCACGGGGCGCCGACACACTAAGGCGGCGCGGCCAAGTGGGGCCGCGCCGCCCTAGTGTGTGGCCCCCCTGTCAGGCCCCCGACTCTGCCCTTCCGCCTACTTAAAGCCTTCGTCGCGAATACCCCAGTACCGAGAGCCATGATACGGAAAACCTTCCAGAGACGCCGCCGCCGCCAATCCCATCTCGGGGGATTCAGGAGATCGCCTCCGACACCCTGCCGGAGAGGGGAATCATCTCCCGGAGGGCTCTTCATCGTCATGATCGCCTCCGGATCGATGTGTGAGTAGTTCACCCCTGGACTATGGGTCCATAGCGAGTAGCTAGATGGTTGTCTTCTCCTCATTGTGCTATCATGTTAGATCTTGTGAGCTGCCTATCATGATCAAGATCATTTATTTGTAATCCTACATGTTCTGTTTGTTGGGATCCGATGAATATTGAATACTATGTCAAGTTGATTATCAATCTATCATATATGTTGTTTATGTTCTTGCATGCTCTCCGTTGCTAGTAGAGGCTCTGGCCAAGTTGATACTTGTGACTCCAAGAGGGAGTATTTATGCTCGATAGTGGGTTCATGCCTCCATTGAATCTAGGACAGTGACAGAAAGTTCTAAGGTTGTAGATGTGCTGTTGCCACTAGGGATGAAACATCGATGCTTTGTCTAAGGATATTTGTGTTGATTACATTACACACCATACTTAATGCAATTGTCTGTTGTTTGCAACTTAATACTGGAAGGTGTTCGGATGATAACCTGAAGGTGGAATTTTTAGGCATAGATGCATGCTGGATAGCGGTCTATGTACTTTGTCGTAATGCCCTGATTAAATCTCATAGTACTCATCATGATATATGTATGTGCATTGTTAGGGAAATGCACTTTGGCTCATAGGAGCATATGCTCCCATTATGTGAATCCACATTTTAAAGTGTCAAAAAATTCTAAACTAAATTTTTACATGTACATCTAAACATTTTATGTTGGTACATAAGTTTTCAAAAAAAAACTAAAAACAATTGTGGCTCCTGTAAAAAAGACAAGTTTTGATGCTATAACACGACTACGTACATGATATTTTTTTGTCTTTTTTGTACACGCCATATAAAATGTTGTTTTTCCACGAAAATTTGTGCACTAACATAGAATGTCACGATGTACACCAACAAATTTATATCAGAATTTTTTAACATTTTTAAAATTGTTTTTTAATTATTTTATATAATAAGAGCATTTGCTCCCATGAGCCAAATTGCCACCTCCTGCATTGTTATGCCTTCTTTATTTGTCAATTGCCCAACTGTAATTTGTTCACCCAACATCTGTTTATCTTATGGGAGAGACACCACTAGTGAACTGTGGACCCCGGTCCAATTCTTTACATCTGAAATACAATCTCATCGCAATACTTGTTCTTTACTTGTTCTTCGCAAACAAACATCATCATCCACACTATACATCTAATACTTTGTTTACAGCAAGCCGGTGAGATTGACAACCTCACCGTTACGTTGGGGCAAAGTACTTTGATTGTGTTGTGCGAGGTTCCACGTTGGCGCCGGAATCCCTGGTGTTGCGCCGCACTACACTCCGCCACCAACAACCTTCACGTGTTCCTTGACTCCTACTAGTTCGATAACCTTGGTTTCTTACTGAGGGAAACTTACTGCTGTGCGCACCACACCTTCCTCTTGGGGTTCCCAACGGACGTGTCAACTACGCGTCATCAAGTAAATTTCTGGCGCCGTTGCCGGGGAACTGAAGAAAAGTTACACCACAAAGATTTCTAACTCCCACGTCAACTACACGCCAGCAATCGTCACTTCATCCCTCGATAGGCTTCGTTTATTCCGTAGTTCCTGTTTCGAGTTACAAATGTGAGCAACCGAACCAGTATCAAATACCCAGGCACTAGAACGATAACCAGTAAGATAAACATCTATAACATGTATATCAGATATACCTTTCTTCTTCTTGACAAGGCCGCTCTTCAGATCAGCCAAATAATTGGAGCAATTACGCTTCCAGTGTCCCTTCTCCTTGTAGTAATAGCACTCAGCATCAGGCTTAGGGTCAGTCTTAGGTTTCACAGGAGGCGCGACAGCATTCTTGCCGCCCTTCTTGAATTTGTCTTTAGACTTGCCTTGTTTCTTGAAACTGGTGGTCTTGTTGACCATCAACACTTGGTGCTCTTTCTTTATCTCAATCTCAGAAGATTTCAGCATGGCGAAGAGTTCAGGTAACTCTTTGTTCATGTTCTGCATATTGTAGTTCATCACAAAGTTCTTGTAACTAGGTGGCAGTGATTGAAGGACACGATTAATCCCTGATCCGTTAGGAATCACTATTCCCAAGTCACCGAGTTTCTTCGCATGCCCGGTCATGGCGAGCATGTGCTCACTAACGGAGCTGCCTTCTTCCATCATGCAACCGAAGAAGTGTTTCGATGCTTCATAGCATTCCACGGCCGCATGAGTTTCAAAGATAGCTTTCAGCTCATTGACCAACTCATGATGATCGTGGTGCTCAAAACGTTTTTGAAGATCGGCTTCCAGACTGCATAGGATGGCACACTGAACTTGAGAGTACCGACTTTTCCGAGTCTCGTAAACATTCTTTACTTCATCGGTTTCAGTTTCTGTAGGAGGGTCACCTAGCGGTGCATCAAGCACATATTGCAGGTTTCCACCAGCGAGGAAAATCCTCACATGACGGAACCAGTCGGTGAAGTTGCTACCGTTGCTCTTAAGCTTTTCTTTCTCTAGGAACTGGTTAAAATTGATTGATGGGGACGCCATGATCTACAACATATATTTGCAATAGTTTAGACTAAGTTTATGACAAATTGAGTTCAAATTTTAATTCAACAAAATAAAAAATCTAGGTGAACTCCCACTCAAAACAATATCCCTCACATTGTCTTAGTGATCACACGAACCAAATCCATTACACCAAGCCCGATCATCACGAGACGAGATGTAACTTCAATGGTGAACACTCAAAGTGTTCATCATATCAATCATATGATTCATGCTCTACCTTTCGGTATCCCGTGTTCCGAGACCATGTCTGTACATGCTAGTCTCGTCAAGGCAACCTTAGTATCCGCGTGTGCAAATCGGCTTGCACCCGTTGTATGCACATGTTGAATCTATCACACCCGATCATCACGAGATGCTTCGAAACGACAAGTCTTGGCAACGGTGCTACTAAGGATGAACACTTTATTATCTTGATATTTTAGTGGGAGGGATCATCTTATAATGCTACCATCGCGATCTAAGCAAAATAAGATGCATAAAAGGATTAACATCACATGCAATTCATATGTGATATGATATGGCCCCTTTGTCTTTGCGCCTTTGATCTTCATCTCCAAAGCACGGACATGATCTCCATCATCAACGGGCATGATCTCCATCATCGTCGGCGTAGCGTCAAGGTCAATGGCGCCGTCTTCATGATTGTTCTCCCATGTAGCAAATATTACAACTTCTTTGAAATACTACTCAACATGAAATTTAAAGACAACCATAAGGCTCATGCCGGTTGCCACAATACAATAATGATCATCTCATACATATTCATGATCACATTATGGCCATATCACATCACCAAACCCTGCAAAAACAAGTTAGACGTCTCTAATTTGGTTTGCATATTTTACGTGGTTTAGGGTTTTTGAGTAAGATCCAATCTACCTACGAACATGAACCACAACGGTGATACTAGTGTTTTCAATAGAAGAGTAAATTGAATCTTCACTATAGTAGGAGAGACAGACACCCGCAAAGCCACTTATGCAATACAAGTTGCATGTCGAGCGTGGAGCAAATCTCATGAACGCGGTCATGTAAAGTTAGCCCGAGCCGCTTCATCCCACTATGCCACAAAGATGCAAAGTACTCAAACTAAAGACAACAAAGCATCAACGCCCACAAAACAATTGTGTTCTACTCGTGCAACCAATCTATGCATAGACACGGCTGCGATACCACTGATGGGATTCGTAGCATAGAAAACAAAAAATTTCCTACCGCGAGAACGCAATCCAAGCCAAGATGCAATCTAGAAGATGGTAGCAACGAGGGGATGAACGAGACTAACCCTTGAAGATTTCCAAAGCATACGAGATTAGATCTCGTTGTTGCAGAAGATGATCACTTACCGCTTTCAAAAGCGCGTAGAAGATCTTGACGGTGCCACAATCGGGCAGCACCTCCGTACTCGGTCACACGTTCGGTGTTGATGAAGACGACGTCCTTCTCCCCGTTCCAGCGGGCAGCAGAAGTAGTAGATCCTCCTTGGAATCCCGGCGGCACGACGGCGTGGTGGCGGTGTCGATGGAGATCTCCGACGGAGCTTCGCTAAGCGTATGCGGGAGAGGTGGTGGAGGAGGGGCGGCTAGGGTTTGGGAGAGGGGGGCGCCGGCCACTGTAGGGGTGCGGCCAACTATGGCTTGGTGTGGCCGGCCCCCTCCCCTTGCTCCTCATTATATAGGTGGAACCCCCAAGAGTTGGTCTACAAGTCTTCGAATAAGACCCCAACCCAAAACCTTCCATGTGTAGGGAAACCTACCCAAGGTGGGATTCCCACTCAAGGTGGGATTCCCACCTTTCCTTGGAGGGGGGTGGCCGGCCACCTTGGTGGAGTCCACCTGGGACTCCACCCCCTTAGGGTTGGACGGCCATGCTAGGTGGAGTCCCTTCGGGAATCCGCCTTCCATAGTGATTTCTTCCGGACTTTTCTAGAACCTTCTAGAACCTTCCATAAATGCACCGGATCATTTTCAAACTTATAAAATGACTTCCTATATATGAATCTTATTCTCCGGACCATTCCGGAACTCCTCGTGATGTCCTGGATCCCAACCGAGACTTCGAACAAAACTTCGAACTCCATTCCATATTCCATATCTACTTAAACGACATCAAACCTTAAGTGTGTCACCCTACGGTTCGCGAACTATGCGGACATGGTTGAGACCTCTCTCCGACCAATAACCAATAGCGGGATCTGGAGATCCATAATGGCTCCCACATATTCAACGATGACTTAGTGATCGAATGAACCATTCACATACGATACCGATTCCCTTTGTCACGCGATATTTTACTTGTCCGAGGTTTGATCATCGGTATCTCAATACCTTGTTCAACCTCGTCTCCTGATAAGTACTCTTTACTCGTACCGTGGTATGTGGTCTCTTATGAACCATTCATATGCTTGCAAGCTAATTTAGACGACATTCCACCGAGAGGGCCCAGAGTATATCTATCCGTCATCGGGATGGACAAATCCCACTGTTGATCCATATGTCTCAACTCATACTTTCCGGATACTTAATCCCACCTTTATAACCACCCATTTACGCAGTGGCGTTTGATGTAATCAAAGTACCTTTCCGGTATAAGTGATTTACATGATCTCATGGTCGAAGGACTAGGTAACTATGTATCGAAAGCTTATAGAAAATAACTTAATGACGTGATCTTATGCTAAGCTTAATTGGGTGTGTCCATTACATCATTCACATAATGACATAACCTTGTTATTAATAACATCCAATGTTCATGATCATGAAACTATGATCATCTATTAATCAACAAGCTAGTTATACAAGAGGCTTACTAGGGACTCCTTGTTGTTTACATAACACACATGTATCAATGTTTCGGTTAATACAATTATAGCATGATATATAAACATTTATCATAAATACAAAGTTATATAATAACCACTTTATTATTGCCTCTTGGGCATATCTCCAACAAATACTACATGCATAGTAAAACATTGGGACATTTATGAAAAAGAGTGTCACTTGCCTTTTTGGTAGTCGAAGAGCATTCTTGTTTCTTTCAACAAAACACGTCGCTCTTCAAACGAACTATAAAATAAAATATAACACAACATAAACACACAATTCATAACAACATAAGAATCAAACAAGACAACAATCGGAAAATCGCTCTATGTTACTAAGGTGTGGCATGAGGTTTGGCTTGCAAGATATGGATTGATAGATTGGAAGGGTCATGTGCTTTAAAAGAAAGGGATTATCCAAGTCAAATGCTTAGGAGGAAAAGATTGACAAGGGCATATGGTCAAGGGTTGTTTGCTACACCGGAATGAATAATTGGAATGATCCATGTGATAGAATCACATGAGACTCAGAAGGCGTAAAGCAACATACCATTATGAAGAGTGTGACAACACTCACCAATGGCACAAGGAAAAAGATTAGTTAGGAACTAGTGATATGAAAATTTTACTCAAACTCAATTGTTATTCGAATAATATGGACTAAGATAATCTGTTCTGAAGAGATGTGGTCATGGAACAATATGAATGTGTCTAAATGATTTGCATAGTCGAAGAACGGTATTGCGGATTCTAAAAAATACCACAAAAATAAAGTGTGCAAAACCGACATGTAAAATTTCTAGAATGATCTAGGCATTTTACTGATTCCAATGGTATAAAGTTTGTCAAAAAGCGACGTGTAGAACTCAAGATATGAATTTTACAATACACGGTTAAAATTTAGTGGTGTCTAAAAAGTTGTCCGAACAAGTTGCTCGGATGGAAAAAATTTCTACATAAAAGTTGTAGGGAATTGTATTACAAAATCTACACAAAAACTAACATCTAAAACGGATCTCTAAATCTAAAGATTTGAAATTTTGAAGTTAGACATGAGCTATGAGCTAGACACCTAGTACAGAGTACAGAGTACAGACACGAACCGATGGATCGGAACCATCGTGTTGGAAAAGGAAACGTGAGGTTGATTTCTGATTGCTAAACCTAAAGGCAAAAGTGTGTCTCAAAGTGCAAGTGCAGGTTAGGCTGGTTGTTAAAATGCTCATGTGAAAGCAGGAACACATGGGTCACCGTCTTACTGATAGTTTTTTTTTTTTTGAAGCAAGGCAAAAGATTTGCCATTTTCATTGATTAAGAAGAAGTTTTAGAGTTGTTACAAATCAAGACTTAACACAAGGTCAAGCCCAAAACATAAGTCTACTCTCGCGGCATTACAACACTCAAGGCCTTAGCCCCGGCTAGGCTCCAAATGGCGGCTTCATCTTTTATCTTGGTCACCAACATACTTAAAGTGGAGGCATTGTTCCAAAAAATACGAGTATTTCTTTCTTTCCAAATTTCCCATGAGACCAACATTGCAAGGGACGCCATGGCCTTCTTTGATTGCCCTTGCTTGTGGATCGCCTCATTCCACCACTCCTTTACATTCCTCATAGTACGCCAAGTTGCGGGATTAACGTCTTGTAGTCCTAGCATGTTCCACAATTTGGCCATCCTCTCTTTTGGAGCCTATCCGCCGTCCAAACTCTATTTTGGATGATCAACCAAGCAAAGATTTTGCACTTCGGTGGAGCCCATGGCTTCCAAACCAAGGAAGGCATACAAGATTTCGGGTGTCCAAAGAATTGCATGGTGTAAGCCGACTTGGAGGAGTAGCAACCATCCTTGGTTAGCTTCCATAGGATTGAATCCGTTGTGCTAGGGTCCAAGTGTATGCCATGAGTCATCTCCCGAGAGATTGGTAAATTGTATAATGTGGTCTAGTGAGAGGCCATCTTGAGTGTTGATATTAGTGGTCCAAGAGTCATTGTCTAGAGCTTTGTTGACGGTGCATTTTCTTCTTTTCGATCCTTTATAAACGAGTGGGGCTATGTCTTTCGGCCGCCTTCCATTTAGCCAAGGGTCCTCCCAAAAGCTAGCCTTTTCTTCCCATCACCAATGGTGACCTTTGTAGATGCCGCAGAAAGATCCTTGTCAAGCATGGTGCAAGGGGTGCCAAGGCCGGCCCAAGGTTTTGCCTCATCTTTCCACTCATGCCATAACCATCTCATACGAAGGGCCGAAGCAAATTTTGTGAGGTTGAGGATCCCAAGCCCTCCATAATCCTTAGGCTTGCACACCATTTCCCAGTTAACTTTGCATTTCCCCACGGTGACCTTATCGCAAGCCGCCCATAGAAAGGCCCTTCTAATGCTATCAATCTTCATGAGAACCTCAATTGGGACATTGAGGACGGTGATGTAGTAGATGACAATGCTAGTAAGAACCGACTTCACAAGAGTTGCACGACCGGCCATAGTAGCATGCTTCCCGAGCCAGGGTACAAGCTTGGCGGCAACCTTATCTTCCAAGGGTTGAAAGTGAATTCTCTTAAGCCTTGTGATCGATAGTGGGAGCCCTAAAATTTCATTGGGAAATTTGTGCGGTTGGCCGGAAAAGAATGGAGGATGTGATCAAGATCAAGTCCCATACATCTAATGGGAGCCACTTGGCTTTTTGAGCAATTGGTAACAAGCCCGGTAACATCCCAAAATTGGTGCAAAGTGGATGCAAGGAAGTTGATATCGTCCTTAATTGGGGCCATGAAGATAGCGGCGTCATCGGCATATAAGGATGTGCGGATTGTAGGGACTCTTCCACGGATCCTTTGAATGTGACCTTGATCGGTTGCTTTGCGGAGAATATGATGTAGAGGATCAATGGCCAAAACAAAGAGAAGAGGTGAGAGAGGGTCCCCTTGCCTTAGACCCCGTCCATGCTTTATTGGGTCACCGGCAACACCATTGAGAAGCACTCTAGAGGAGGAGGTGCAAAGGAGAGCCATAATACATTCTCGGAACTTGCTTGGGAAGCCCAAATGTTGAAGCATATCCATGATTGAAAAGAAGGGTTGGCGTTTTTGACTTGTGAAGCTTTCTTGCCAAGTTCCTCACATACAAGAAATTGTCGTGGATACTTCTTTTCTTTATGAAGGCACTTTGGGCGTTGGAGACAAGCTTGTTCATGTGAGGCGCGAGTCTAGTGGCCATCATTTTGGAGATTAATTTTGCAATTGCATGAATGAGGCTAATTGGGCGAAAATCGGTCACTTCCTCGGCCCCCTCTTTCTTGGGAATGAGAGCAATGTTGGCGGAGTTGAGCCAATGAAGGTTACTTGTGTGGAGATTGGAGAATTGGTTGATGACCGCCATGATGTCAACCTTGATGGTGTCCCAACAAGTCTTGAAGAAAGCTCCCGAGAAACCATCCGGCCCCGGAGCCTTGTCACTTGCGGTGTTGTTGACCGCGGTTTTAACCTCCTCCTCCGAAAAAGGCTCACTAAGACCCGCAAGACCACATTGTGGCGTAGGGATTGTTGCCCAATTGAAGTTTTTGGTGCGAGGCGGGCCTCTCTTGATTATCGTCTTGAAGTGGCTATGGATGATAGCTTTCTTATGGTCATGCTCCGTGACCCAACCATTATTGTGTTTAAGGCGATGAATGTGGTTCTTTCTTCTTCGAGCATTCACGCGAAGGTGGAAAAACCTCGTGTTTGCATCTCCCTCCTTGAGATTTGTGATTCTTGATGCTTGCCTTTTCCTTGATCTCTCAAGAGCCACAAGCTCAATGACTCTTCTCTTCAATCTTGCTCTAAGGTCTCTTTCCCCATCACTAAGAACCCTATTTTCTTGCACCACATCCAAACGGAGAATGACCTCTAAGGCCATATGGAGCTCCACTTTTGCTTTGGAGAAGAGGCTCTTACTCCAAATCCTCAATTTCTTCCCGGTTTTATTAAGCTTATGAAAAAGGCGTTGACAAGGCTCCGCATGGTTGATGTGTCCATTCCAAGCATCATTGACGACATCCTTGAATCCCGGCATTTTGATCCAAAAGTTCTTGAAACGGAAGGACTTGGGATTTTTACGACCACTATCATTCGCAAGGAGGAGAGGGCAATGGTCCGACAAGGATGACGAAAAGGGCGGTAAGGATGTGGTTGGAGAAGGTGATGTCCCACTCCTCATTGCAAAAGAAAGTGTCAAGCTTGCTCATGGTTGGGTCTTGTTGTTCATTTGTCCATGTGAATTTCCGATTTTGGAGATGTATCTCTTTGAGGTCACGTCTTACTGATAGTTAAGTACAATATGATGTCATGATACACATGAGGGCCATTGCCAAATTTTTCTGGACTACTAGTAGTTTGGTATTTTATCAATCACGTGACCGTGTCAAGATAGCTAGGCCAGGTGTTGCTCTGAACTGAAAATTCCTAGTATGTACTAAGCCGATCAAACTTGCAGCGAAGAAAAACATATATAAACATGAGAGCTGTGATCAGAGATTCACACATCTTTCTAGAGTATATAACGAACAAGAGAAGTTCACCTACGAGAGACAGCGTAGTCGCATGAAAACAGTGGCTCGGAGGGGCTTCATTCGGCGTTGTTGACAAGAACGTCCTGATGAGTACAAGCTTCGGTTGTGCGGCTTCAGGCTTTGTCTCGGCTCGGCGCAGACTTCTTCATCCATGGCGCGCTCAGGCACGGGTCAAGATGACGGTGACAATCCTGACCGCCGGACGGTATGGAAATCAATTTGGTGATCGTTGTGGAAGAACCTCCGGCTGAAACTCGAGAGAAAAGAAGGCATCGAAATATGCACATAGTCTAGAGAAAGGAAAGACAAAATAACCAGGCCTAAGTACCTTGCTATCCGAGGAAAACGACGACATCTTCACCGTGGCCGGCGGAACAACGGCGATGCGGCAACAACGACTATAAGATGCATCACCGTGTCCTTTCTGTAAGCGACATCAAGAAGTGTCTCCTGGTGCAAGGAATTGGCATGGTGACCGCCGAGGGTGGCATGATCTTGCGAGGAATTCATATTTGGGGCTGATCTTGGCATAGTTCGTATGATCTGTACAGACCTTTTCTGGAGAAAAGTTGAGAACGAAAGTGAGAGAGGAAGAGGAGGGGCTCAAAGTGACGCGCTCAGATCATTCCGGTTTGGAGTGTGGAGAGAGATCAGGAGACGAATGCCGATGGGCGACATTCGGTGCACCGGGACGGTTCGGAAAATTAAGTCCACTAAATGAAAAATTAATTCCCTGAAAGGATTCTGCATTGAAAATGGAATAACTTTCGTGTTGATAGTGAGTAGAAACGTTTGATAGATTTGAAGAGAGGCGGAGAGAAGGGAAACTGCCATGAAGAAGCTCTCGTACGTGAAGGGGATCGATCTCCAGGTGGGGGACGAACTCGTCAGGTGGACTGGGCTGCTGGGAAGGAGCTGGGCCGGGTACTGGGCGGCACGCTGGGCGACGCGCACTGGCTGTCGTGCGCGGGCGGTGCTGGGTGGGCCGCGCGAGCTGGGCCATTCGGCCTGGCCGCGCGAGCTGGGCCATTCGGCCTGGCCGCGCTCTCTCTCCTTTTTTTTCAGAGATTTAAACTACACTTTTGGAAGGTCAAAAATAATCAGAAGAAAGTAAATGAGGTACCGTTGGATTCGTTATAAAAAATACTTCAACATGAAACAAAATTTAGAACTAAAATATAAACTTTATAAAATCAAAATTTGACATACATGTCTATGTGGCTATATTGCCTTTTTAGGGTTTAAACCGTTCTCAAAATAAAGATTTTATAAGTTTCAAAACCTCCGAACAAAATAGAGTATTGTTGGAAAATCTTTTGAAAATAAAGGTTTATGAAAACTCTATTTTTGGGAAAACCTTTTTAATAAACACAAAAGTTTTAAAATCCTTGTGAGATTTCAACTATGACAAACAAATAAACACTCGCTTTATTTTATTTTCACATTCCAAAATTTAGAAAATTTTGAGATGTGACATTATAAAACTTGTTAATCTTGCTTCCTCTGCAAAGAGTCTTCCTTTTACTTTTGTGTTGAGTCTTCATCTTCTACTTATGCACCAATTAAGATTTAAGAGAGCATAATTGTAATTCTTAGTGCAATGTGCATAGTCCCAAAATTATTATTGCTTGATTCATGATTATGCTATTGCTTGTTCTTAAATTACTTGTATCTAGTCACCCTTTGAACTTTAAAGGTGTCCTAGCATTTATGTTTTGCTACTTCATAAAGGACATGTTGAGTACCACTTTGCTATGTTTTCTCTATGCTCATAAATAAACAGTTGCTTTCAATGCACAATTATTCATGATCCTTTGTTTGACTTACTTCTCATGTTATAACATAGTTGCTAAGTTCTATAGTTAGAACTATATCTATCATGCCTATGTTTAGATTACTTTGATCCCAGCTTATGCTTTACAATAACTTGATCAAGATTATGTTGGCTTCATGTCATCTCAAAAATTATTTTGTTATCACTTACCTACTCGAGGACAAGCAGGAGTAAAGCTTGGGGATGTTGATACGTTGCAAACGTATCCATAATTTTTGATGCTCCATGCTTATTTTACACCAATTTATATATGTTTTCCTTACACTTCGTTGCACTTTTATACATTCTCCAGCACTAACCTATTAACAAGATGCCACAGTGCCAGTTCCCTGTTTTCTGTTGTTTGGTATTTCAGAAAAGTTGTACAGGAAATATTCTCGGAATTGGACGAAACAAAAGCTGAAGTCAATATTTTTCCGTAACGAAGACAGAGTCCAGAGGAGGGACGAAGAAGAGGCGCAGGGAGGCCAGACCATGTCTTGGCGCGACCTGGCCTGGGCCCGCGCCAAGGGGTGGTGTGGGCCACCCTGGCCTCCACCGACCTCGCCCTTCCGCCTATTTATTCACGATCTCGGGAAAAACCTAAACACCAGAGCCTCCGTCGACGAAAAGTTCCGTCGCGGCCGCCGTCGCAGACCCTAGCTCGGGAGGGTTCTGAAGCTCTTCCCGGTACCCTACCGGAGGGGAGATCATCGCCGGAGGCATCTACATCGCCATGCCCGCCTCCGAAGTGATGCGTGAGTAGTTCATCCCTGGACTATGGGTCCATAGCAATAGCTAGATGATTGTCTCCTCCAATCTGTGCCTCATGTTTAGACCTTGTGAGCTACCCTACATGATCAAGATCATCCTACATGTTGTATTTGCTGGGATCCGATGAATATTGAATACTATGTGAGATCGATTATATATACTGGTCATATGTTATTTGTGATCTTGCATGCTCTCTGTTGCTAGTAGATACTCTGGCCAAGTAAATGCTTGTGACTCCAATAGGGAGTATTTATGCTCGATAGTAGGTTCATGCCTCTAGTTTTCTGGAAGAGTGACAATAACTTATAAGATTGTAGATCTGTTGTTGCTAATAAGGAGAAAACAACAATGTTTTATCCGAGGATAATTCTATTGTTTACTTTACACACATTGCTTAATGCGATAATCTGTTGCTTGCAACTTAATACTGGAAGGGGTTCGGACGATAACCGGAAGGTGGATTATTAGTCATAGACACAGTTGGATTACGGTCTATGTATTATGTTGTAATGCCCAAACAAATCTCATAGTAATCATCTTGTCATGTATGGTCGGTATTCAGTCAATTGTCCAGTTGTAATTTGTTCACCCAA
>NC_061510.1:279130161-279209435 GCF_022539505.1 Lolium rigidum
CGTTCTTGATTGTGCTTGCTTGATGTCTTGCGGATTGCTCCCCCATAATCCACTATAGGAGAGCTTCTTCTTCGGTGCATCTTCACATATCCATGAGCACATATGAATGGCAAGCTTCAGCATGTGAGCTCTTCGAGCTGACTCATCTTGAATCTTGTACCTCATTTCTTCGTATTACAACTTTGACGCCAACTAATCATTCAAGCATTGCTTAAGAACAACTCCTACACATAACTGAATGCAAACATTTGTTCATAGAGATTGTCATTAATTACCAAAACCACACATGGGGGCTCTATGCACTTTCAATCTCCCCCATTTTGGTAATTGATGACAATCTCTTTGAGAAGGTTTATATAAGGATTTTAAGTAACAAATAAGTTGAATACATAGAGCAAAATGCCCCATAATATATGCATGTGTGAATGAAATTTGAATTCCATTGCATATATTGGCAATCAAAGCCTAGTGGAGTTTCCTCTAAATATTCAACCAAGCAAGGCAACAAAATGCAAAGCATCAAGGGCAAATACTTTGACACAAAGTAAGAAGCATAGAACCCAATTCCCTTAAAGCCTCGAAACTTCTCCCCCATTGGCATCCATTGCCGAAATGGGCGAAAAGTCTAGAGAGGACAATATAGTGAGACTTCCTCCATAAAGTGTGCATTTCTCATATTGTGAGTGGAATCAAATGCACGTATCCAATGATGAATACTCGAAGGGATTCAAACTATATTTAGGATCAAAGATTGCAAAAAGATAACAAAGTGAAGAAGCTTCAACACATGAAGCAAGAAATCAAATGAACCCAAACATGGAACCAAATGAAAGATAAATATTATGATAAGTTCAAGTAGAGTGCTCTAAATAAAATAAGGAAGCTCCCCAAGGGTTTGTGCACAAAGATAGACAATTTTTATTGGTGCACAACCATGGTATCATCACTCACATAATATTATTTAAAGAAAAAGATACCAAGTGAAATAAAGTCTTATGATCACCGCAAAATAGTGCTTTAAATAAAATGAGGAAGCTCCCCAAGGTACATGAATAAATTAGATTGTTGTATTTGAATACAATATGCATAACATGGACTCTCTTCGCCCTCATTACCACTTAAAAGACAGATAATTTCAAGAGACCATAGATAAGAATTTAAGTTTGACACTTGGAGTCAATTGATTGAGCAACAAGTAAGATACACATTAATAAAAAGTCTCAACCAAAAGGATATGTGAGAGGCATGACAAAGCATATTATAAGAATAATGCAAGGATGAGCAAATAGCATCATCATAGTCTTCAAAGAATGATTTTGCTTAGCATGACAAATCAACACATATCAATTCAAAAAATATCAAATGGAGATGTATCCTCTCTCATGTATATAAGTTCCTCTAAGTAGACAATATCATAAGATATATATCCACAAAGAAACATGTACACATAAAATAAATACACAAGAAGTAGAACATGATATCTAATCATGAAGTCATGCAACATACCAATAAGAATTTTTAGCATTAACAGTGTGGCCAACGGCTCAATTTTATCTTATTGTACATTAACGAACTTCAACCACAAACATATCAAGGACATCATGTAAATATCAACAAGGGATAGAAGATGTTTGGGATGCTTCGAGAAAAACAACAAGTATCACAATTAAAGGATACCAAAAGAAAAGAACTCAATTTGCAATAAGGAGGTTTCATTAAGGCATTTTCAAATAGAGAGATTCATGCCAAGATGCAACCACGAGGTTGGATACAACAAAAATATGCATGAGAAGATACTTGTTACCAAGATAGCATTGGTGTGGATGTAGTATATATGAGTTTGTTGATCATCCTAGCTTGTCTCAAATAATCATTTAGTAACCACTTATTCCTTATGAATTTGGCAAGCATCAATTGCATCTTCATGTACCTAAAACATATTTAAGTACAAAATGGTCCCCAAACTAAGTGGGTCCAAAGTAGTTAGACACTACAACATATAGGACAAACTCCACATAATATGTGCATATTGATATGAAATTGAATTTCATGCACATCTTAGCCCATTTAGGATTTGTTGGAGTTACCATATATATTGGAACAAGAAGGCAAAGCATGCCCTAGAATATACACATATAGTAGATATGCATGCATGAGACTCTCAAGAACCAAACGAAAATACTATTTGGATGAAACACCAATTAAATCAAGAATAATAGTTGTCCAAATTATATCAAATTAAGAATCAAATCAACACAAGATTGATTACGAAGACTTATCTCATTACAGGAAGCTAATTAAACCCAAAACAAGTAATGAGATAATGAACTCCCAAGAGAGCAAGGTTCCAACAAATAATCCAAACCCTCACACTTTTCATGATGGCACAAGTACCGAAAAGAAAAGATTTGTCTTCCAAAATCAAATACTTGATAAAGATCAAGCAATGAAATGATAGGATCAAAAAAGTGGCATTGAAACACAAATATGAGAGCTCCCCAAAGATAAGTGCACTATTTAGGGTTTTGCATTTCAATACACAATGCACAAAAGTGGGATCATTACTCTACCCATATTTAATAAAATGCTAAGAAAGTTCAAGTAACAATTATATCCATAAAATGCAAGGAAGACACATGGGAGTCAAAGTCAAAACCATGTCATGGCAAGAAATAAAACAATTAAGCACAAGATCCATCGTAAAGATGATCAATAAATATCTACCTCATAATAGATTACAAATTGTCCTAGGACAAGAGAGATTTCGGAAATATTTCCCGGTGGTAGTTTGCAAGTATCCAAGATCATCTTCACACCAGAGAATGCATATGGTAAAAGATACGAGTTAACCATCATGCAATGAGAGTTTCTTGATAGCTCCAATTAATTACACCATCATGCAAAGCAATGAATAGCATAACTTGAAGCACATGATTTCCCTAAAAAGGACATGAGACACATATTGTGGAAAACCATGCCAAGAAAAGCTCTCACAAACAAGATCCACAAGGATATTAGCAAAGAAGCCATTTAAGCAATTTGGACTTCTTTGAGAAAAACATGCCACATAGGAACGAGATAATTTACAATATCAATACTATGTGACACAACCTCAAATATACACATTTTCATGGTTTATAATATGCACAAAGCCTAATACTTCCCCATAATGTGATATAGCTTTTATTTTCACAAGAGGCAACAAAGAACCAACAAGAGATAATTAATGGACATTATAGAATTGGAATTTCTCATGAGGATGACATACCACATAGAGACTAGATAAACTGGTAATATCAATTCTAAGTGCTATTCCTCATGTACACACATTTTTAGGGTTGTGACATTCCCAAGGGCATATCACTCCCCCAAAATGGGATAGTCCATTAATCACTCCCAAGAGCCAATATAAGACACAACAAGATGCAAATAGGCTCCAACACAAACACAAATACATGGTGCGCAACCTAACATGCATAGCCTTGATTTCTCAAGATAAGTCAAGTAGGAAGCACAACATATACAAGCATATGCAAGGTACAAAACAACCACATGCAAAAAGGGACGAGTAACTTTCAATGTAAATAAGTTGAGTACAAGTTACCGCAAGGAGGAACATTGGATTTGATAGAAGTGAGATAACCCAAATGACTTGGCTTGAGACAATATAATTGATGAAGACATCGAGAACGCCAACGGGGTACCTCCTGCCCCATGATATGGAAGTACTCCTGCATAGGAGCAATCTCATGCCAAAATGACAAGACAAAAAGACAATGAGCATCTCAGCAATCTTTTTATTAACTATGGGTATAGCTTTTTATTGAAGATGGTTCATAGAATGCTCACTATGGTTCGTTGTAAGTTTCCACCATGAATGATGCATGGCTTAAATTGGCGGCCCAGGCGTTTCTCTAACACATATACGAACTCCATGGACATACAAGTATCCATTTTATTTCGCACCGCTAGACATCCATAAACAAAAGAACATGACATCAACTAAATAGGAATAAGTGCAATGTTGAAAGCGTTCCCCATAAAAGCATGGTTGTGCTAACTCCCATCTCGTAATTTGCAAATCTATAAACTTCATAAGATAGTCATAATGGCTCAAGTTTATTAAGTGCAAGAAAGTAAATGTGCCATTAAGTTCGTGAGAGCTTTACTAACTAATTTTCTCAATGCCAAAATTTAATTTGGAAGATAAATAGAAACATGATGAATATACTTGGAATAGCAATAATGCTAGTAGGTAGATATGGTGGACACAATTGGCAAACTTTGATTATTAGTGGTTGGATGCACGAGTAGAGTTCATACTCAGTAAAGGCGAGGACTAGCAAAAAGACTGGGAGCGACAACTAAGAGAGTAGTAATGACCATAATCATGCATAGCGACAAAACATTATTAATAAAAGCATAAAGTGATATTACAAGTCAAAAACTAAATGATTATACAGGCTTCAGTTGACTGGTTATAGTCATAAAATTGTTTAAACATGTGTTAAGTCAACCCAATAAAATATAAAAAGGAGAATACCACAATATTAGAGCATCTCCAACAGGCACGGCAAATGGCGCGCGCGCTAAATAAACTGCTGATTTAGCGCGCGGGGGAGCCCATGCGAACCTCCAGCGGGCGCGCGAAAATGCCGCGCGCTAAAAGTTTTGCCGTGTGCGCGCTTTTGCACCATCCTGCGCGCCAAACTTGCTGCGTCGACTGCCGCGCGCGCTATAAGACGCCAGACGCGTGCACCCAACTGTCCGGAAGTTTCACATTCCCCCGCGTGTCGTTCCCCCGCCCCCGCCTCGCTCCGCCCCCCACCTCGCTTCCGCGCCGCCGCCCCGCCTCACCATGAGATGCTGCCCCGCTGCCGCTCGACCTCCGGCTACCGCGGCGTCCGCGCGCGGCATGTTCTTCGCCGAGATCCGCAATGGCGACGAGCGCATCGGGCTCGGGACGTTCGAGACGATGCACGAGGTGGCGCGCGCCTACGACGCGGTCTCCTGGTGCCTCAGCCGCTCCCCTGGACGATGAACTTCCACGATGAGTGGATGCGGGAGCAGGCGGACGCGCTCGCGCCGCCGCTTCCAGCCGTCACGCGCGAGCTCGAGCAGCGGCTCGTCATCGCGGAGCGCGACGTGCGCCGCCGCCTCGAGTCGGCACGCCAGTTCCCGGAGGACGTCGCCGTGATGGAGGCTTTCTACGCGAAGAAGGAAGAGGAGAAGGCGGCGAAGAAGGCGGATCGCGAGGAGCGGAGGGCGAAGTCAGCGGCGAGGAAGAAGGAGATGGAGGAGAAGGCCGCGAGGAAGGCGGAGGAGAAGAAAAACGGCGCCGTCCCATCGATGATCATCCTCTCCTCCTCCTCTTTCGAGTGGACATCCACTCTGGTGTCGTCGACGACTTCGGGCTCGTCGGATTTCGACTGGGATTCTGAGTAGTTTAGGATAGTTTCGAAATAAATGGTTGTAGCGTCGAAGTTTACAATATATTTCGTATTTCCAGTTACTTTTTCATGTTTTGTTTGATCTATTCCGTACGCAAAATATGATCAAAATGTTGTTTGCACCGTGCTGCGCGCTGCATAATGGAGCGCCCGACGAAGGAACTTTTTTAGCGCCCGAGCACGCGCTGCATAATAGAGCTTAAGGTGGGGGGAAATTAAGCGCAACACGTAATAAGCGTTTACAGCGCGGTCGCAGCGACATATAGGGCGCCGAATTTTAGTGCGTCTGTTGGAGATGCTCTTAAGCTTTGTATGATGGAAACAACACATGATTCTTTCAATAGCACATTATGCACTCTCAGCTATTTGAGACAAGTCATGCTACACCAATACTAAGTATATGACAAGAATAACATCCAACATGACATGCCAAAGTCTATACCACAGTCTAGACAAGCTTCCTTTTGCATCACTATAGGCATGAAACATTTTACTCGTCTCCAACACCAATCAACTTATTTGAAATAACTCTCATAGATGAAAATTAATATGGACTAGAGAGCTAATCATACATAAATAAAGAATACTAACGAGCTCTGAACATAAGTCGAGTGAAAGAGCAAGAGCTAAACACCGTACTAGCAAACTAGAATACTCGCAGAACAATAAGAGCGAAAACTAGAGCGTTCTATGCAATTAAAGCGGAGCGTGTCTTTCTTCAAAACAAATATGCCGGGATCCAACCATATGCTACATCAAACAAAACTAAACAAAACTAAAAACAAAAATAAATACGCTCCAAGAACAACACATAGCGTATGAAGCAATAAAAATATAGCGTATAGAAAGATGACCTGATACTTTGTTGATGAAGAGGGGATGCCTTGGGCATCCCCAAGCTTTGACACTTTTACGTCTTGGATATTTCTTGGGGTTACATGGGCATTCCCAAGCTTGAGCTTTTGTCCATACTTTATCTCATTACATCATTCTTCTCTCCTACACTTGAAAACTTCCTTCATACAAAACTTCACACAATTCTTTATTAGCAGCATTAGTGCAATCAAAACAATAAATCCACTTAGGTTCAATCCTAACATATATCAAATATTTATTAAAGGATTAGTTACTGTAGCAACCTCTTCAAAAAGCTCTTTCATAAAAAGAACTCAAAAAGAAAGAGATTAAGAGGCAAATGCAAATAGTGGCAGAAATCTATCAAAACAGAACAACAGGTAAATATTGATTTTTTTCGAAAATCTCATGTTGCTCAAATCGAAAAGTTGTCAACTAACGAAAGTTAGATAATAACCTGAGGCTTATGCAAAAACATTGGCAGCTTAAAATTCCGCTTTGGCTGTGAATACAAATTTTTATGGTGACAACATAGAATCTGTTTTCAGGACAACAACTTCCCTAAATCTTGCTTTCTTCCTATTAGAGGCTATTTTTGGCACAAAAACGAAATAAAAATGATAAGGAGAGGTTATTACAGTGGTAATAACTTCCAAGACTCACAAAAGAAAAATTACATAAATAAAACATAGGTTATCTTCCAAGAGTGCTTTTCTTTAACGCCTTTCAGCTAGGCGCAAAAAAAAGAGATATCATCAAGTATTATCAAGTGAAGAAGTATCAATATCATAATTTGTTCTAATAATGGAATCATAAGGTGACTCTTTCTTTTCCGAGGGAAGTGTTCCATACCTTTCTTGAGTGGAAACTGATATTTAATAATCCCATCTCTCATATCAATAGCAGCACCAACAGTTCTAAGAAACGGTATTCCCAAAATAATTGGACAAGAAGTATTGAATTTAATATCCAAAACTACAAAATCAACGGGGTAAAGGTTATTATCAACCATAATAAGAACATTATTAACTCTCCCCACGGTTCTTTGTAGCAACATCAACAAGATGAACATCCAAATAATATTATTCCAACGGTGGCAAATCAAGCATATCATAGATTTTTTCTAGACATAACAAAAATATTTGCACCAAGATCACATAAAACATGGCAATCAAAGCCATCTACTTTCATCTTAATGATGGGCTTCCAGCCATCTTCTAACTTTTTAGAAATAGAAGCTTCGCGTTTTAATTTATCTTGTCTAACTTGCATGAGAGCATTTGTAATATGCTTCGTGAAAGCCATATTTATAGCAGTAGGATTAGGACTTCTATCAAGATTTTGTAAAAAACTTAATTACTTCAGAGATATTGCAATCATCAAAATCAAAGTCATTATTATCAAAGGTAAGAGGACTATTGTTTCCCATACTCCGAAAAAATTTGAGCACACTTATCAGGAACAATTTTAGTGGTTCTAGGCAATTTTGTAGAAGGAGCGGGAACTTTTCCTACACCAATTATTTTACCATTAATAGTAGGAGGGTGTCTAGTATTTGAGGCCTCATTACTACTGGTGGTGGTGATGGTACAAACTTTAGTCAACTTATTATTTCTAGCAATTTCATCTTTTCTTTCTCATCTAGCATGCAATTCCGCCAACATCCTAATATTTTATCAATTCTAACTTGAATGGAATTCAAAGTTTTACTTTCTTTAACATCATGAGACATAACTTTTAATTTAAGAAATTCAACATCATAAGGCTATCAACTTTAGAAGAAAGAACATCAATTTTGCCAAGCTTTTCCTCTACAGTTTTATTAAAAGCAGTTTATTTACTAATAAAATCCTTAAGAATGACTTCAAGATCAGAGGGTGCACTTTTATTGTTGCTGTAGGAATTACCATAAGAATTTCCATAAGTATTACCATTACTAGAAGGATATGACCTATAATTGTTTCTACCAAAATTATTCCTATAAGCATTGTTGTTGAAATTGTTATTTTTCATGAAGTTCACATCAACATGCTCTTCTTGAGCAACCAAAGAAGCTAACGGAATATTATTTGGATCAACATGAGCTTTACCATTAACAAGCATAGACATAATAGTATCAATCTTATCACTCAAGAAGGAGGTTTCTTCGACATAATTTACCTTCTTACCTTGTGGAGCTCTCTCGGTGTGCCATTCAGAATAATTTATCATCATATTATCAAGTAGTTTTGTTGCAGCCCCCAAAGTAATGGACATAAAGGTACCTCCAGCAGCTGAATCCAGAAGGTTTCTTGAAGAAAAGTTTAGTCCTGCATAAAAAGTTTGGATGATCATCCAAGTAGTCAGTCCATGAGTGGGACAATTCTTAACCAAAGATCATTCTTTCCCAGGCTTGAGCAACATGTTCATTATCAAATTGTCTAAATTTCATTATAACTTCTCAAAGATATAATCTTACCAAGAGGATAATATTTTCCAATAAAAGCATCTTTGCATTTAACCCAATAATCAATACTATTTCTAGGCAAAGATAACAGCCAATCTTTAGCTCTCCCTCTCAAAGAGAAAGGAAACAATTTCAGTTTTATAATGTCACCATCTACATTCTTATATTTTTGCATCTCACAAAGTTCAACAAAATTATTAAGGTGATAAGAAATATCATCAGTACTAACACCAGAAAATTTTCCTTTCGTAACAAGATTTAACAAATCAGGTTTAATTTCATAGAAGGCTGCTTCAGGAGCAGGTGGAGCAATAGGTGTACAAATAAAAATATTGTCGTCTGTGCTAGTAAAGTCACACAACTTAGTGTTTTCAGCAAAACCCATTTTAGCAAAATTAAAACAAAGCAACATAAATAAAAGCTATAATAGAATTTTTTGTGTGTGTTTTTGATATAATGAAACAAACAAGACAAAGTACAATAAAATAAGCAAAACTATAACAAAGAAAGAGATTGGAGATGTGAGACTCCCCTTGTAGAAATCCTCTTTCTCCCTGGCAACGGCGCCAGCAAATCTTGATGGTGCTACGGTGGAAGTTGGCAATCTCGTTGGGGAACCCCAAGAGGAAGGTGTGATGAGCACAACAACAAGTTTTCCCTCAGTAAGAAACCAAGGTTTAATCGACCAGTAGGAGAAAAACGTGACTTCTGAAGGTGTTGCTAGCTGACTATTGGCAGGACGCACTACCGATGTCAGCAACAACGTGGAACCTGCACACAACACAACAAAAATACTTTGCCTCAGCTTACAGTGAGGTTGTCAATCTCATCGGTTTTGCTGAACATAAAGGATTAAACATTTCGAGTGGAAAGAAATGTTTGCTGGAATTAAAGAGAACAGTGCTTGCAGAAAGTAAACAGAACAGGATTGCAGTAGATGAATTTATCAGTGTAAAGGAAAGGAACGGGGTCCACAGATCACTAGAGGTGTCTCTCCATAAAGATAAATAACATGCTGGGTGAACAAATTAGAGCTGGGTAATTGACAGAATACCGACCATACGTGGCAAGATGATTACTATGAGATTTGTTTGGGCATTACAACATAATACATAGACCGTAATCCAACTGCGTCTATGACTAATAATCCACCTTCCGGTTATCGTCCGAACCCCTTCCAGTATTAAGTTGCAAAAACAGATTATCGCATTAAGCAATGTGTGTAAAGTAAACAATAGAATTATCTCAGATAAAACATTGTTGTTTTCTCCCTAGTAGCAACAACATACCTACAATCTTAGAAGTTATTGTCACTCTTCCAGAAAACTAGAGACATGAACCTACTATCGAGCATAAGTACTCCCTCTTGGAGTCACAAGCATTTACTTGGCCAGAGTATCTACTAGCAACAGAGAGCATGCAAGATCACAAATAACATATGCCAAGTATATATAAACGATCTCAACATAGTATTCAATATTCATCGGATCCCCGCAAACACAACATGTAGCATTACATAAGAATGATCTTGATCATGTAGGGCAGCTCACAAGATCTAAATATGAGGCACAAATTGCAGAAGACAACCCTTTAGCTACTGCTATGGATCCATAGTCCAGGGATGAACTACTCACACATCACTTCGGAGGCGGGCATGGCGATGTAGATGCCTCCGACGATGATCTCGCCCTCCGGCAGGGTGCCGGGAAGAGCTTTAGATGTCTCCCGAGCTAGGATCTACGATGGCGGCCGCGACGAAACTTTTCGTGAATGGAGGCTCGGGTGTTTAGGTTTTCCCGAGATCGTGAATAAATAGGCGGAAGGGCGAGGTCGGTGGATGCCAGGGTGGCCCACACCACCCCTTGGCGTGGGCCCAGGCCGGGCCGCGCCAAGACATGGTCTGGCCGCCCTGCGCCTCTTCTTCGTCCCCCCTCTGGACTCTATCTTCATTACGGAAAAATATTGACTTCGGTTTTTTTTCGTCCAGTTCCGAGAATATTTCCTGTACAACTTTTCTGAAATAGAACTGGCACTGTAGCATCTTGTTAATATGTTAGTGCCAGAAAATATATAAAAGTGCAACGAAGTGTAAGCAAAACATATATAAACTGGTGTAAAACAAGCATGGAGCATCAAAAATTATGGATACGTTTGCAAAGTATCAAGGTCGGGTTCCTTAAATAGGAACGACGTACGTCATATGTCTTTCCTGTTACATTTATTCCTCAAACCACTCATATCGAGAGCCTCCAGCGGTTAAATCTTGACGCCTCGGATGTCACAACAGACAGATGCTCTGCTCAAACCAGTGACTCTACTTAGAAGTTTGTTGACATCGGAAATAATGATATGCTGAATAGAGCCATAAGAAAAAAATTCTAGTGATACCTAGTTGAGACTCTGTGGAACCAAGATTTCAGTGCAAAATGCGTGTTTTTTGGCCAATAACATGAGCAAAAGACGGTTACATCGGATTTACAAACCAGTCATACCGAGCACAACAAAATAAACATACGCTCAAAGAATTGTGCAATTATAGAGAGCAAACATATATCATTGCAGTGATTCCCATTTTACCAAAGTGAATATCTGCAACCTAGCCATATCTACAACACAACGATTATCGGAAGCATCGACTTAGAAACTGGTCAAACCAATTTCGCATGCATAACACAACGCTTAGAGCAACCTTTAAAACTAATTTTCCCTAACTGTAAAAAATGGCCATTTTCGGTAGCACTGAGCTCATCATGACCATACCACTTTGAAGTTCTACGAGGCTCAACGTTGAAAACCACTAAATTATAAACCCTCACAACAGAGGCCAAAGCCCATGGCACCGCTGTTCAAACCGGTTATACTAAAAGTCCTCCATCATGTTCCCTCATATATTTCCAAATTATTTTCTATAGAAGATTGATCCTAATTGATCAAACATTCAAGTTTCACCTATAAGCCAGGCATCTTACCCCTCATTATAGTAAGACTTGTAGGTAATTTTTACCTGCAGTACATAACATGAGTGACGTATCTCACGGGTTATTTCATGAAAGACAGATTTAGACAGGTCCGGACTCCACAAGGCAGGTAACAACCGTACACTTGTTTGCCGCGAGATCATATTGTTTATGTACTGTATGCAGGTTTACTGTATGTGTGGTGTTTTTTTTGATAAAAAATCATATATATTAGGTCGGCAAGCCCACCTCATTAAAAACCTCCCAGTCCCTTACGGTACTCTGGAAGGAAAAGAGTGCGTCCAGAAAACTTGCCGCCTCACAAAAGTTACAGAATTGTTACATCATGGAGGAGGGGTTGGAGAAGAAAACTAGGGGGTTCATCGATCCAGGTACAAGAAGTTCTAGACCTAAAACAATGCCTAGCAATATCATGGGCCACAATGTTTATCTCCCTCCTACAATGAATGAATTCTACCACACCAATACTACCAGCACACGCCAAAATCTCCGCATAGATAGCCGTTGCATCATTCCATATTCGTTCAGTACCTGTGCAAAGTTGGATCACTACCGAACCGAAGTGTAGCCGAGGTCTCTTGCCAATTTCAAACCGTGACACATAGCCAAAGCTTCCGCCATGCTCGCCGAATGACATGGGGTATGAACGTGACCCCTGCTGCCAGAAAGACACCCTGACTATAGCTCTCGTCGCGCCAGCTTCCTCACTCTCTGTAAATGCTGCATCGGTATTTATCTTCACATAATTGTTCCTTGGTTTCACCCAGACCACTTTATCATGGATCTCACCTGAGGCTTTTATGCGTTCATTGTTTGCTGTAACTGAACGAATAGAAGTAATACATTTCATTATAGGCGGAGTTTGCTCACCATGCGATCTTGTCCTTCTCAACCACCAGATATACCAAGAAGCTACCGCCACTAGTTCTCTCATATGAATAGACTCGAAACCAGGAACAGTCTGGTTACTCATATTTAGCAAAAATGCCAACACTTCAGAACCCGATGATCCATTCATCTTAGCATTTTGAACCACATCAGTAATACCCATGCCGCTCCAAATTAAATCCACCTCAGGACAATTGAAAAGCATATGAAGAACATCTTGCTCCTCAGTTTTGCAGATTGGGAAAATGCCATCAGTACCTATATGCCATTTGAACAAAATAGATTTGAGTGGCACTAGCCCATGTAGAATTCTCCAACAGTATATTTTCACTTTCGCCGAAACCTGCAATTTCCAAAGCAAACCCTAAATCTGGCTGTCAAGAGGAGTACCAGCGATCAGGGACCTGCATGTCACACCATTAAACTGATGGCGCCATTCCACATGGTATGCCGATCTCACAGAAAATCTCCTAGTTCTTGTCCCATGCCATGCTAAAAAATCATCAAAACCATCTACATTCAGAGGGATCTGCAGTATTCTATTAACATCAATTTGGTGAAAATTTGATTGAATAATCTCCGCATCCCACTGGCCCGAGATAGGGTCAATTATCTCCACCACTTTTGTGAGTACTATATGCGTGGTGTTGATATATGCAAACCGTAGGTATGGATCAAAGTTATCACGCCTTCCAAGTTCCAAGTGTTCTAGAACTGCCAAAGAAAGATGCAATGATCTTACCAGGTCATGGTTGGCGGCCTCCTGATGTAGATTCAGTTAAAATTAATACTGATGGAGGCTTGTCTTTAGAAGTTCGTACAGGAGGTCCTGGTGGGGTGGCGCGATCACACTCAACCTTCCTTGGAGCTTGGAGTAAACCCTATCCCGGGGTTACAGATCCTCTTGTCACTGAAGCCTTGGCTCTTCGCGACGGTGTCCTGTTTGCTCGCTTACGAGGTTATTTGAAGGTGGTGATGGAGACCGACTGTCTGGAGGTGGTGAACCTCTGGAATACTCGTCACGACTCCCGTTCGGTCGTGGCACCTATCCTAGTAGAAATTGGAGAGCTATCTCTTTACTTTTCTTCTTTTGTAATTCAACATGTATCTAGATCGGCCAATCACCCGGCTCATCTGTGTGCTAAACGTGCTTGCACACTGATGGTGACGGATAGTTGGATCAGTGTTACTCCGGACTTTCTGGTCATCAGCCTTCAAGCTGATTTGGCTGGAGCTATTCTAGATGAATAAAAGCTCTCTGAATTTCCTGCAAAAAAAAAAAAGGTGTTTGGTAACAAAACAAACACGAACGTGGTCTAATAATATTATAAGGCCAGGTATGAAATGAAGAGCCCACAATGCAAATAATCTTTGCCCCCTAAAGGCCCAACCAACAATAGAGAAACCCCAGCCAACCTCGAGTCGGCTGCCACTGCCACCATTCCCGATTTCTCTGTTGCCCTCTTCCTCCTTCCTCGCGTGCGTGCGGTCCGCCCGGTCCCTCTACGCCCTGCCCTAGCTACCCCGACCACTCCGGCATAGGCCGCGCCGGCGGCGGCGGTGACGCCGTATCATCCCGGTAATTCCACCCCTCCCTCCCTCCCTCCCTCTCTCCGGGGCCCGAAGTATTTGGGTTCTGGGAAGTAGAACGGGAGCAAGTATTATGCCCTAAGACTAGATAGGGTCCGTGTCGTGCTGGAGTCCAGCGCCCACCCCGCACCAGGCTTCTGCGACAGAGGCATGGGCTAGCGTTTGATTATTCCGCCTTGTTTATAAGCCCCCGCGTCAGTTCATCTGATTAGTGAACGACTGAACGAAGCCTAGATGGATTATTTGTAGGGTTATTTTTATTGTTTCGGCAATGTGGCTTCTCTTCTGATCACAAAATTATCCCCATCTTTGAAATTGTCGAGGCGCTATGCTTTTTAACTTTCACAGCCTCGTGTGGAACTCCAATTCGTCCTTGATCAGGTTAGTTTTCTGCAGTGCAGAGATAAACATACACTCGAGAGCTTATCCTGATGTCCTTGCACATTTTTATCCCCTCAATCAGTTAGTCCTGATCTTCCCATGGATAAAGTTATCTGTATATCTACACTGTAACTAGTGTCAGCAATTATTGGTTATTCTGATGACTCACTGTGAATGCTGATCCAGTCTTCTTACAATTATGATGAAATGTCAGAACCCTCTTTGAATTTCTTACTTGCATGGACACGGTGAATGAAATATGTGGGTATGTAGTTATGATTGGTGGCGACACACATGTGTTCAGGTACCACGAGCAATGGGGAGGAGATGTTCTCCCAGGAGAGGAGATGACAGCAGGGGACGAAGCGCTTCTAGGAGAAGTTCTGGTGAGCAAGGAGGAAACAAGGAACAAGGTTCTATAAGCCTGTTGGTGCGTAACATCTCCCATGACTGCAGGTACATAAAGTCGAACCCACCACCTGCTATTTATACTTGGCCTTTTTTCATGTCTGTGCCTATTAACTAGGCTCTCCTATTCACAACCTCATGCAGCTATGATCTTCTAGCTGCTTTCCAAAAATTTGGTCGTATCCGGGATTTTTACATTCCAAAAGACTATTACAGTGGGTAAGTTTCAACGCACCACCTACTAATTTTCTCTTTTTAGACATGTAGGCATATTCAACTGCTTAAGATTCAATGGCTTTTAGAAGCTTTGTGTCTTCTTTTACTGATGTGCTTCAAGAGTTAAGAACAGTAACCTTTTGGGGTGTTTTTCTTCTTCTCATATGGAAATACGATTGTTACTGGCCCCAAACTCACAGCCCAGACATACTGCATGGAGGAACCAGACATACTGCATGGAGTAGTTTATCTAATTTACATAAAACTCACATGTATCATTTTTTTGCCTTTTGTTTGTATTTGTTGCAAACTCTATAAATGTCACAGAGTGGATTTAGGATATGTTTTTGGATGTAAGCCTAGTAACTCATTGAAGTATCCAACCTGATAATTTTAACAACCTATAGAGGATCAGGATATGGTAACAACCTATCAAGGATCAGGATATGGTAACAACCTATCAAGGATCAGGATATGTTTTCTTCTGCTATGAATCACTCTCTGAAATGATCCCCAGAATGGTATTGGCTTGAAGTAAATATGATACCTGGACTTGTTGAAGAGTGCTTTAACACTCCTGGCTATTCCTTTTCTTGATGAGTTCTGTGAAGACGAAATTTGATTTGTTGGCAAAATTAATTTACCATAGAGAAGATGGTTTTACTGGATCGTCCATGGGAAGATATATTAAAGAGAAGTTGGTCTCAAGTACTTCGATGAGTAACATTTGAGGATTTTGAGTGAGTTGTTTTATGAAGATGTGATTATACAAAAAAACAGTTGTCTACTAGATGAGCAATGGCTCTCAGTTGGTTTTGGGGAAACTTGCTACCCTTTTGGTGAAAATGCTAGTAAGTTAATTGATGTGCTTTGTGAAGAATCATAGAGGATTCTCTGAAATTTGAAACTGTGGTGCAAGTTCATCAGGCACTTACTAGTTATGATCAATGTGTCTGTCTGTGTATAGCATGACATGATTATTATTTATATAACATTATGTAATTATATCGATATATGTGCCATCTAGGGAGCCAAGAGGGTTTGCTTTTATCGAGTTTTGGGACTCCCATGACGCTTCTGAGGCACAACGTCGCATGAACCATAAGATGGTTTGTGGACGTGAGATTATCGTTGTTCGTGCTGAGGGAAACGGAAACATCCAGACGGCACGCCTAGAGAAACTGGATTCAGGTATTCAATGTTCATTAACTATGTTGAAATTGCTTTTGTGTTTCATTTTAGCTAACTTGTGTCACTTTTCTGCAGAGGTCATTCTGATTATAAAGGTCGCCATGTTTCTCGCCATGGTAATCTGATTTATTTCCATCTGCTATACTTGTTCCTTGCCCTTTTCGTCATGATGCTTTGATGAATGCAGCGGACTTTAGATGACCTTCTTTACTGATTATAACTGTAAACTGCCCATTTTTATCTTTTGATGTTTGATGAATTCAAAGTAAATATAAACACAAAAGGTAGAGCAATTATCAATTTAGTTTTATGTCTGATCTGTAATTACAATTCCTTTTAACTTGCTCTATCTTGACCCGGCAGTAGTTTTCTACTTTTCCTGTGAGGACCACACCTGCTGATATCTGGTAGAAAAATTTCTTGTTCAAAACTGATGCGATATTAAGAGTTGTCTGTATGCCATGTGCTACAAATTGCAAAATTGACAAGTTGCTATCTTCCTTGCAGGACGGTCCCGCTCTCGTTCGCACTCCCGCTCTCCTCGCCACGGTGGTCGTCATAGATCACGGTATTACAGTGAATCTTGTCTAATAATGCTTCACCATGATGTAGTGTGTGAAATATTTGTTCAAGTGATCTAACCTACACTTTAGGTCACATTCTCCTGCCCGAAGAAGGCATGGCAACTACTCTGCTTCACCAAAGAGAAAGGAAGAGTGCCAGACAAAATCATCAGGACAGTCAAAAGAACATGACAAGGGTAAGAAGCAGGGACTCTGTACTCCCCGTGACAGAAGTGACTGCCATGATGCTGATAATGGTTCCAGCGGGTAAGTTCTGTTCCTTCACTGCAGCTAAAGTATTATTATGAAAACCATGAGCACACTCTGTGGAGTCCAATTTGGTGATGCTAGTTTGTCGGTGTTTGTACCTCTTTAACAGTTGTGTATATGGCCAGGAGGCGGGCAACACCTGACTACTCTGCCTCACCAAAGAGGACGGAAGAGTACCAGATAAAATCACCGAGGCAGGCAACAAAACATGATGAGGATAAGAGGCAGAGATCTTATACTCCCACTGACAGAAATGACCGCCGGGAAGCCAGCGATGATCACGATGAGTAGGTTTTGTTTTCTCTCAGGTTCTGTTCCTACTGTGCTGCTAAGCGTGGCTGCCGTAATTCAGTTATACTATTCCTGAACTAATGTTGTTCGTACTATCTTTCCAAGGCGAGATGACTACTCTACTTCACCAAAAAGAAAGGAAGAGTGCCTGGCGAAATCACCAAGACTGTCAAACGAACATGATAAGGATAAGAAGCGGAGATCCTGTAGTCGTGACGATGGGAACAACAGTCGTGATGATGGGAACAACTGTTGTGATGCTGATATTGGTTTAAAAGAGTAAGTCTTCTTCCTTCATTGCTGCTAAAAGTGTCAGGAAGAATCTAGTTAGCCAATACGCAACTAATGCTGCTATTATTACTTACTCCATTAGGGTCCCGTACTTCATCCTTTTTGACCCTTATCACAGTATGCTGGTCACTTTCGTAAAAAAAACAGTATGCTGGTCACATCTCACAATAGATTGATGTAGTTGCTTTATCTTATTTAGAGGTTACTGTACAACACATTCTGGGCGCAGCATCAATCTTGTGTACAATAGCTAATCATTTGTAGGATAAGATAGTTTGTGATGTAACCCTGGGCATACTCAAACTTAATTTATGCTTGACCAATAGTGTACTGAACCTATACTATGATTTTGTGTGTGACATTTTGGCCTTCTCACGAACCCATAGGCCGTAATCTATAACACCGTATCTGCCATTACAATTTTATGTATGACATTTTGGCCTTCTTGCGAACCCTTAGACAGTAACCTATACCACAGTATCTGTCATAATTTTTGAAGTTTGCACCGTGCCTTTCTTCACTACGTTGGAAGTCCTTGCATCTTGATACGGCTACATATCCTACTAGAAACAGGTTAGTACTCAGTGAGTATACATTATAAATATGGTGACTGATATCATGCTCCAGAACCTTATTTGTAGAGTTTAGCAATTATCTCCAGGACATAAAATGTGCACAGTTCATTGGCATCAGCATAAACAACCTATTGGCGAGAAAAAAAATACCGTATTTAACGTGGCTGTGGTTGGATCTGTGAATTTTTTATTACCATTGTGTTGCATGCTATTTGTATTACTGAAGATCGTTCTATTTAGGATTGTTACATATTTTGTGCGCATAGTCCATATATATTGCCAAGGTTGTCCAATGAGTAGATGGTTAACTGATTCCTTCTGTGCATATCTCCATTATAGGAACAATGTGCATGTTGATAGGAGGCAGGTTACAACTGGTGGTGAGGGATCCTGTCCCCGCCAGAGGTCACCCAGACCATCATCAAGATCACACTCAAGAAGGCGAGATGACTACTCTGCTTCCCCAAAAGGAAAAGAAAAACATCAGGAGCAATCACCAAGGCACTCAAAAGAAAATGATAAGTGTAAAAAGCGGAGGTCCAGTACTTCTGATATTGATAATAGAAATGACCGCCGTGATGCTGATCATAGACACAATGAGTGAGTTCTGTTCCTAAACTGCTACCCAGTGTTACTGGCATAATCTACTTAGAACTGACTATTCCAGAACTTATGTTCATACTCTCCTGGCCCAAGCATGCAAGATGACCACCCTACATCACCAAAGATTATGTTTGTGCATATCTACCATTATAGTAACAATGTGCATGCTGATAGGAGGCGGGCAACAACTGGTGGTGTGGGGTCCTGTCCCCGCCAGAGGTCACCCAGACCATCATCAGGATCACACTCAAGAAGACGAGATGACTACTCTAATTCCCCAAAGGGAAAAGAAGAACATCAGGAACAATCACCAAGACACTCAAAAGAATATGGTAAGTGTAAAAAGCGGAGGTCCGATTCTCCTGATGATAGAAACAACCGCCGTGATGCTGATCATAGCCACAATGAGTGAGTTCTGCTCCTAAACTGCTACCCAGTGTTACTGTCATAATCTACGTAGACTATTCCAGAACTTATGTTCATTTTCTCCTGACCCAAGCATGCAAGATGACCACCCTACATCACCAAAGATTAAGGAAGAGCACCAGTCAAAATCATCAGGACAATCAAAAGAATATGATAAGGATACAAAGCGGAGATCCTATGCCCCTCATGATAGTAATGACCGCCTTGATGCTGATAATGGTTCCAAAGAGTAAGTCTGGTCCTTCACTGTGCTAAATGTCACCAAAATAATCTAGTATTCCAGAACTACTGGTGTTATAATTACTGCTGTATTGAATTCATCCTTTTAACCCCTTACTGCAGTATATCAGTTGCGGCTTGCAATAGATCGATAGTTATTATTTCTCCTTTTCGGAGTTTTTACCGGCTACCGGACATGCTGTATACAGCTTCAATCATGTGTGTGCAATAGCTGATCATCTTTGTGAGATAACATATAGTTTATCATGCAACCCTTGGCATACAAACATAAATTTTCCTCAACCAGACTATAATTTTTTCCTTCTTGTGTATCCATAGTTTGTACCACTGTATTATCTGCCAAAATATACGAAAATGTCTACTATTCCTTTCTCAAGCATTATTATATTGGCCTCGGCGTACATAAATATAATCTTTTGGCCAGGAAAGTTCTTATTTCACTGTAGTTCTAACTTCTGACAAGATTGTGGTTGCATCTTTCATTTTTTTGTGTCATTATACAACTCACTGTATTACTAAATTGTGTGCTACTTTAGAATTGGTTACATGACTTGTGTGCATATTTCAGATTTGTCTCCGTACCGGTCCGGTCATATTTGAGTAAATGATATTACATTCTTTGTGTTGGGTATCTTTGCAGTACCAATGTGCATGTTGACAGGAAGCTGGCAACACTGGATGCTGACAGATCCCATGCTGGCCGGAGGTCACCTGGACCATATTCTACATTGTCCTCAAGAAGGCAAGATGACTATTCTGCTTCTGCAAAGAGAAAGGAAGCGCTCTGCGCAAAATCACCAAAACAGTCAAATGAACATGAGGATGAAAAGAGGAGCTCATATACTCCTGATGAAAGAAATGACCGACGTGATGCTGATAATTGTAACAAGAAGTAAGCTCTATCCCCTCACAGCTAAATGTTATTGACATAATCTAGTTATTATTTTACATATTTAACGGTTTTCATTTTTCATACTCTAATGACCCAAGAAAGCAAGCTGACTACTCTGCTTCCCCAAAGAGAAAGGAAGAGTGCCAGGTGAAATCACCACGACAAACAAAAGATCCTGAGGTTACGAGGAGATCCTATACTCCCGATGATAGAATTGTCCGTCATGAAGCTGACAATGGTTACAATGAGTAAGTTCAGTTCCTTCACTGCTCCTAAATTTGACTCTGGTAATCTGCTACTCCGAGAACTTATGTTGCTATGCTTATCACGGTGCCAAACTTCATCTTCTTAACCCTCACTGGTGGCTATCAGGCACAGCTCACAAGTCTCTACATCATATTCCTAGATTGAGGATCCTACTAAACTGGTTCATTCTGAGTATATGCTATACTGACACTGTTATCATTTAGCAGAACCTTCTTTGGGAGTTGTGTAATTTACTGGCATCAGCATATATACTCTCTTGGCGAGAAAAAACATGCTGTTTTAACTGGAGCTCTGAAACAGTTGTGGTTGCATTTATGATTCTTATTTAAATATCACCGTAGTACTTGTTGTTTCTATTGTTAACTGTGTTATGTTTAGTAGATATTAAATGATTTCATGAGTTGTCTGCGTAGTTTAGAATTATATCTATTTTGATTATATGTTAATGCTAATCCCTTCCAGTCATTTATACCTCTGTAACAACTTTGTATTGTTGATAGGAAGCGTCCATCACCTGACAATGGTCCACCAAAGAGAACAGAAGAGCCTTGCCAAGAAAAACCACATAGCCAGTCAAACGAATATGATACCGATAAGAAGCAGAGATCCTATACTCACGACTATAGAAAGGACTGCTGTAATGCTGATAATGACTCCAAAGAGTAAGCTCAGTTCCTTCACTGCTGCTAAACATGACTGGTGTAAGCTTGTTATGCTATAGCAAAACTAATGGTTTTCATGCTCTAACTGACTAAGAAGGCGAAATGACCACTCTGCCTCTGCAAATAAAGAGGAGCACGGGGCAAATTTCCCAAGACAGTCGAAGGAACATGATGAGCATAAGAAGAGGGGATCATTTACTCCTGATGATAGAGATGACCACCATTATACTGATAATGGTTCAAAAGAGTAAGTTCTCTTGCTTCACTGTGCTAAATGTGACAGGTGCAATCTTGTTATGATATACCAGAGCTAAGGTTGTTTATGCCCCCCTGTCCCAAGAAGGCGTGATGACAACTCAGCTTCCCGAAAGAGAATGGAGGACCACCGTGCAAAATCACCAAGACAATCAAAAGAACATGAGAACGATAAGAGGGGATCCTATACTCATGACGGTAGAAAGGACCACTGTGATGCTGATAACGGTTCCACAGAGTAAGCTCTGTTCCTTCAGTGTGCTAAATGTGATTGCTGTAAGCTTGCTATGCTATTCTAGAACTAATGGTTTTCATACTCTACTGTCCCAAGAAGGCGAGATGACTACTCAGCTTCCAGAAATAGAAAGGAGGAGCACCGGGCAAAATCACCAAGACAGTTGAAGGAACATGATGATAATAAGAAGAGGGGATCATTTACTCCTGATGATAGAAGTGACCACCATGATACTGATAATGGTTCAAAAAAGTAAGTTCTGTTGCTTCACTGGTACCAAATGTGTCAGTTGTAATCTTTCATTTTAGCTGGTGACAGGTATAATCCTGTTGTGCTACACCAGAACTAATGTTGTTTATACCCCACTGTCCCTGGAAGGCGAGATGAGAACTCAGCTTCCCGAGAGAGAATGGAAGACCACCGTGCAAAATCACCAAGACAATCAAAAGGACATGAGAATGATAAGAATAGGGATATCCATGACGATAGAAAGGACCGCTGTGATGCTAATAATGGTTCCAGAGAGTAAGCCATGTTCCTCCACTACTGCAAAATGTGATAAGTGTAATCTTGCTATGCTACACAAAAACTAATGTTCTTTTTGCCCCAGTGTCCCAAGGAGGCGAGATGACAACTCAGCTTCCCGAAAGAGAATAGAGGACCGCCGTGCAAAATCACCCAGACAGTCAAAAGAATATGAGAACGATAAGAGGGGATCATATACTCGTGATGATAGTAAGGACCACAGTGATGCTGCTAATGGTTCCAGAGGGTAAGCCATTTTAAATGTGACAAGTGTGATCTTGCTATGCTATTCTAGAACTAATGTTGTTCATACTCCACCGTGCCAAGAAGGCGAGATGACTATGTATCTTCCAGAAAGAGAAAGGAAGAATGCCGGGGAAAGTCACCGAGACGGTCAAAAGATCATGAAGAGAATAAGAAGAGGGGATCATATGCTCCTGATGATAGACATGACCGCCATGATCTTGATAGAGATCGCAATGAGTAAGTTCTGCTCCTTGAGTACTGCTCAATGTGCATCGCATAATGTAGATATGATATTCCAGAAATGATGTTTTTATTGAACTAAGAAAAAGAAATAATCATATTAGGGTCCCAAACTTCATCCTTTTCAAGCGTTACTGCAGTCTATAGGTCACATCTCGCAGTAGGTTGCTGTTTTGGTTACTACTTGATCTTATTTAGTTTTTTTTTGCCGCACATCAATTATTAAGGCATTGATCTTGTCCACAGAATAGCTGATCGTTTGTATTGGATAACAAATTGCGAGTATCGGCATGCACCAACTTACCATTTCCTCAACCTATAGTTTTTTAGTCTATCGGAGCTATATTATTGTAGATGCTGGGAATGTGCAACCTGACTTGTATAACCTATACCACTGCATACTTTGCCTAAATCTTAGAAAAAATGTTTTGTATTTTTCCTTTTTTAGCACTGTTAGATTATGTACAAGAACCTTGTATTAGAGCTGAGCAATTAGTCTAGGACCTATGTCTGTCTACAGTTGATGCATATCGCCTATAGACTTATTTGTCGAAAAATGATGTTGTTCAAACTAGAATTCTGATGGCCCTGTGGAATTGACAGGAAGCTGTCAACACATGACAGTAAGGGTTCCCGCTCCAGTCCCCGCAGGAGGTCACCACGCCCATCTTCTGGATCACGTTCGGACAGGACTCGTGGTCGCCGCAGCGACTGATGGAACCATGGAAGTGTAGGTATCTGCGCATTCACTCCGTGTGTGTGCAACGCTGAGTGTTGCTGTACCTATCGCCCCTCGCCATTTCGAGGTTGAGACAGGTTGGTAAGAAGCAAAACCCTCTTTGCAGAGCAGAGAACGGAACATAGATGAGGTAGGCAGTGAGAAGAACCGAACCCCTATGGCTGCAATGTTGCTAGCATGTGGTTGGTCGTAGCACCAAGCCAGAATTGCACATATTAGTTGTACCCCACTACATTCTCATATGCATGTGGGATCCGTAATGCTGTAGAAGTCTGTTGTGGCCACCAGGCCACCAAAATGTTTGGGAGGAACATGAACCAGAGTTTAATTGGATGGGGGCATACAGAAGTTCAATTGGAATAGTATAATAGTGAAAGGTAAAGTGGTAAACAAGCATTGCGTGGTAGCAATAAAATGAGGTTGTGGTGTCTCAATCCGTAGCACGCATCAAGCAGGTGTAGTCGATGTGTGCAAGCAAGGAAAGGAAGGAATGGATCGCCGGGAGATCCCAATCCGTGGCAAAACTCTGGGGAATGTGTTGGTCGATTCTGTGGTCGGCATGCCAAGTTGCTTCTTTTGATCCCTGACCCTAGCGGGCAGCCCAGGAAACCTTCCGCGGCCTGGCGAGCTACAGATATCTAGGCCAGCATTGAAAGACTGGATGAAGCCTAGAGGGAGTAGGTTGCGTGGCATGGCCTGCGGGCTGCGGTGCTGACACAGGCAGCGCACGCGTGGGTGGGTGCGAGTGGGACGACGCGGTTCGTGCGCGCGTGGTCTCTCTCGTCCACCACAGCGATCCCCATCTCCATCAACGTGACATGATTCTGCGCCTAGTGGCGGACCGACCACGGCGCCGACTCAAATTAAGGTCAACCCACCTATACTCGTACTTTACGCGGCAACCAACGGCAAGTGCCCCCCGTAACCTCTCTGATTACCCAATCCATCCAAAATGCGGTCGGCGCACGAACGCTATGCGGGTCACCCTCAGCGAGGAGCAGTGCGCGGAGGAGTGGTACCTCCCTAACAACTACGACGACTGGAATAAGTTCTTCCGTCGCCGGCACGAACAAGAACTCGCAACGTACGACGGTCCCCCCTCTCCTCTAGCGCGTAACAACACCGCCGGCCGCCGCCGCTGGTGGAGCGTGCCGGGCCGCACGCTCGCCAGTGTGCTCGCGTACATCGAGGGCGGCAACTCCCCCGTCCTGGGGATGCCGTCGTCGGCTTCGGCGCCGTTTCGGCATGTAGAACGCCGTTTTATTATGTTTCCATCTAGCCGAATTCAAATACATTACGGATTCGGCCTATATATGTACGAACTCGCCTATATATGTTAGATATCTCTAAATTTCGCCTATGTTTGAACGTATTTCGTCTTATTTTGTCTGAATTCGCCTACATTTGTCCAAATTTTTTATCCATCATAGACTCGCCGCTAGGAAAATGGACCTCCCCAAACCAAACTTTACATTCATCCGGCGCTAAATAGCGTTGGATTTCGGTCTGGAAAGCCCAACAGCTGGAGATGCTCTAACACCTGTGCAGTGATGAGACATTGGATCCATGTATATTTTATTCAATCGCCGTGTCCCCCGTTTTTCTGTCCCCCGTTTTTCTGTGTTCAGTTTCCTACTCCATTCGTCCTTAAATAAGTGGACATCTAGTCTCAAACTTTATTCATAAAAGAGTGTACTTCTATGTTCTTAATGCACTTTAAATTAGCAAAAGTTGTTTCTCTCTCATTGCATGGAAATCAAACCCAATAATATTGAACACATGTTATCTTAATTTTGTACATACACTTAGCTTATTGGAAATAAAATAATTAAAGAGGAGAGAGATGTTGGTTGCATCTTTCCAATGTAATTTTTCTCTCATTTTACTAATTTATTTTGAAAATTCCGCACGTCCACTTATTTATGGACGGGGAGAGTATCTTCGAGTAGAAGCTGTCATCTTTTTCTCCTGAAACTGCTCGCCGCCGTCTTCTTTTTCTTCCTTGCACTTTCCTTTCCCTCGGGACGCGCACCGGCTGGAAAGTATCCACATCGGACCAAATCGATAGAGAAAAATACCCAACCACCCACTAGCATTTTCCCTTGTATCGCATTTTTTTAAATATCTTTTACTACCTTTAGAAAAGAGTGACACTTGTTTATTTCCAACACATGCTTCAGTTATTAACATACACTTCTCCGCTGTTCCTTGCTGTGGAGTACTTGCGCCTTTTATCAACGGTGCAAAGAAACAAAAAAGTTGTGGAAATACATTTCATAAAAACAATAAATTATATTAAAAATAATGTTCTAACACCTAGAAATCCACTTTTGATCTTGGATGCATATACTCCCACCACTGGAGAAAACACTGTAAAATGTCAAAGAAAACCCAAACAAAAATTTCGTGGTACATCTCAACATTCTACGTGCGGGCGGCAAGTTTCATGGAAAACCGTCATTTTTATGTCCTATGCAAAAAAGTAAGAAAAATTATCGTGAAGAGCTTTTGATACACATGGCACACAAAAAAAAATCAGGTTTTCATGAAACAACTTTGCGGGCACACAAAACATCGAGATGTACACGCGACACTTTTTGATATTTTGGCACGCGTTTAAAAATCATTTAGAAACTCATTTGATATCTAGCGATACCAGACTTCACGTGATACCATGGTACAAGTCCTTAAAATTTAAATTTATTAGTGTTTAAAAAATGAAAATTTTACAAGATGTCTATTCATAACCCCTAGAATTTTCAGAATCAAATTTGAATTATATATACAGAAACTGAAAATTGATATGTGAATAGTGTCATTAGTGCTTTTGCCTTATTGTTAAACTATTCATGTTAGATTTTTTTCCCTCCATGTGTATATCTTAAATTTGGTCCTAAAAATTCTAGGAATTGTGCATAAACATCTTATGAGCACTCACATATTATTAAAATTATTTTTAGACACTCTTATATTGATTTTTGAAAATTCTTATGACTTTATTATGTGAAAGATGGTATCACTAGATACTTCCCCACCAACATATTAACCCAAGAAATAAAATACTAAGCGCACCCATTTATAACTTCACTGGACACATGGCGGCCACATAGTTTTAAAATATGTTTTTAGACACTTCTATAGTGAATTTTGAAAACCGGTATCACTGAATTATGTGAAAGATGGTATGACTATTGTGAACAAACATCTTGTGAGCACTCACATATCTATTTAAATATTTTTTGACACTTGTGTATTGATTTTTGAAAAATGGTATTATTATATTATGTGAAAGATGGTATCACTCGATACTTTCCCACCAACATATTAACCTGGGAAATAAATAAAAAGAAAGGCACATCCATTTCTAGCTGGACTGGACACATGGCGGCCGCAGCAAAGCGAGAAATAAATAATCATTAAACCAGTGGAATAAGAATAGTGTAGTGGCAACCACCACGCGACCTTTGTCCGCTCCTCCTAGTATTTGAACCAAACCCCCGCTGCTGGTTTAGCAAATCAAACCCTCTTTGCAGAGCAGAGAATGGAACATAGATCAGCTAGGCAGTGAGAAGAACCGAACCCCTTTGGCTGCAATGCTGCTATCATGTAGTTGGCTGTGGCACCAAGCCAGAATTGCACATATTAGTTATACTAGATTATGATGTGCGCCTTGGCGCACGACCCCGTAAAATTTTCAACCGAGTCACATATTTCTTAAAGCGCTGCATCATAAAATAGTACTATTTTTAATACTTGATAGATCATTTCTTTATGACAGATAAGCATAGGAAAGGAGAAAATAGACAACAACCAAACTGGTAAACGATTTGTATCACACAAAGTTAATTTTTTATACAAATCAACGATAATCAGTTAACAAATAAGTAAATGCGAAGATTCTAAGAAAAAATATATACTGACACCTTAATTTAAAGCCATACATAAAGTTACATTCATGAGTCTCCCGGGTAGATAGTTCTTTCGCTCTAATATTTACAAACCACCAGAATGTCAAATATATATAGAGAAAACATGGAAGTATAGAGCATACACACTATGGTAAGAACACACAGTAAAGTAAGTGAGAGTTTCCCAAAGTACATATACTATTATGAAGATAAAGCTTAACAACTGGCAGGTACGGTAGGCAAACCAAGGCACATCAGCATGACTACCTACACATATAGATAGTCTTCGGAGCACCGACTATCACCGCCATAGCATCTCGTCGTCATCCTGAGAGAGCACTTCATGTTATGTGGCGGCAAAATACCCGGGTAATAACCAGGGAACTGATTAATGTAAATTATTTTGATCACACATGCATTCACTAACATAGACATATCTCTTCTTCATTTTCTTGAGCTGTAGCCACCACCAATGTTGCTTCACACGGCCCCTGCACCACCTCTTTTCACTCATTACCAGAGAGTCCGAAAGAAGAGGTATAATAGTACGGTTGTTAAGTCCGAGCAGTTGAGCACCTGGAAAAACATCCATAAAATAGAAAATCAAAATTTAAATAGAAAATCATTGATACATACTGTGGCACTCAACACCAAAAAAATGGAACAGATATAGTGGATGTAAAACTGTGATACATTTCTCTCATGTTACTCCAGTATCCATTCTTAACATACTATGAGAAATCTAGAATTATATATATTGTGTGAAAATGGATTCGATCTGTCATGATTCCTTTTGTTCACATAGATGCAAATGTTCAGGCCACTGGAAAGAATCTGGGATTCTCCAAGCAACCAAGATCTGTTCGGTCGCACAAAGCATGAGGGGAGGGGTGAATGAGTTCTGCTGCGTACCTAGAGTCAGTTGAAAAATTGCCTCTCGCACCCCCTAGCTGAAACCCATGTAGTGCCAGTCCGTTCGGCCGCACTAATTTGCCGCACAAAGCATAAGGGGAAGGGGAAGAAATCTATTTGAAATTGCCTCTCGCTGAAAAATAATTATTTCAACCAGTAACCATAACACGAAAAATATCAGAGAAGCAAAGAAAATAAATCTAAAAACTGTTTAAGTCAAATAACACATCTTCAGTAGCAAGCGCGCGGTGAGTGGGCAACACCTCTCCTTGGCTCTGTGATCTTGTCCACCTCTTTAGCAACTCTGAAAAAAATCACAAAATGATCTTAAATCTATTTTTTTAAAACTCTAGAGTCCAAACCTGTCATTTGTATACAAAGGATGAATCTCTACAAAATTGAGTGCAGCAAGGTATCTAAATCCGAAAACTAATATCTGATACGTGAGTCTCAAACAATCTAGCACAAATGTATTTTTCCATGAATCAGTTATTCATTTAGCGATAAATAGCAAACACAACTGATTAACATAATGAAGTGGGGCAAAAAAAATTCTACAGATTGATAGGAAAAGGTTGAACCAGGAAGTTCTTTGTTGGTTGACTGTAGCTAAATTTCAGGAAAAAAGAAGCTATATTGAGTAGAATGAATATTACATGGATTAATATTTCCATGCAACCAGCTTGCCTTTTCATCGAACACCTGCAATTCGAGACTCAGTGCTCGCTTTGACATCATGGTGCCTTCGACTAAAGCAACAAGCCAATCTTTCAATAAGTGGTGGAAACCTATATTGGACATATACCAAAGGATATAAAGGAGTTGCTAGTGGCATCATAACATACATCATTTACGATGCTTGGAAAGAAAGCAATGAAAGAGTTTTCCAAAATTAGGCTCTTCCTTTGATTCATAGTGCGGCTTATGCACACTAAAATTGAGAAAATGGCATATATTGTCTTTACGGATAGCAAGGAAAATTTAATAATCAAGCTATAATGTTTCAAGCCTAAGCAAATGATAAAATGATGTGGGTATCTATAGTTTGCTGTACGTATTGTGCTTGATGTAAAAACTATCTCTGTAGTTTAAAAATATGGGAATTACTCTATAGCCCTTTATCCTTTTAGTTCAAAACTACAGTGGATGGTGAAAGTTGACAATGCAAGTTTTCATAGTAGATAAAATAGCACTAGTTTGGCCGCTCGGCCACCTCGCCACCAAACCCAGGGGCTGACCCTGAAGAGATATACAAATCATATGGCAAATGAGTGAGCATCGGTCAATGATATATTATAAATAGAACTACAGGTGATATAGACATATTGAACACCTAAATTTTCAGACCTAGGTTAGAGAATCCTATGAAGCAAGGCAGTGTGAAGGTACATTTTTCAATGAAGAACTACATTGTACTTTGTATAGCATCCATGCATAAAATAAAATCTCTACCAAAGCTGAAAAAAATGTATAGCCACTCAAAACCTCTCCAAAAAAAAGAGCCTCTCGAAGAAGCAGTTGACACAATGGAATGTACCGAACGTCAGAACTTATTCTTGGGACATGTGAGGAAGGAGATCATCAGATCACACAATATTGTAGAGATATTTAGAAATTATTGATGAGGCAAAAATTCTAATAAAGCTGCATTCTGAATCTTCAGACCATGTTTCGCATGTAAATTAGTTACTACAAAAAACATAACATTAAACACCTAGAGAACAATGTATCACAGAGAACAACCTGACACTGAACAGGGAATAAGCAATTTTAATCAGTAAGGCGTGTCCACTCCAACACGAAAAATGGGTAGTACCACAGAAATGGCTAACATGTCAAGCCTGACCCAGGTGCCCGGTATCTTGAAAAAAGTTCTACGCAAACCTGATGTGAACAAAACGTTCTTGGCCTTGCGCGCGAAACATATGGCCTGAATAACTGTGAATAGCTAGCCTGGTCGTAAATACCTAAGTCTGAAGCTTGCTGATCGAAGGAGGAATAACTGGTAACACACAAGCAATACTACCGCAATAAGAACCAAAAATCGCAGTGTATTATAGTACTCTTCAATGAAGCTACATGCAGCATAAGTAGTCACATTACCAAAACCTAATAGATACAGAAGGGCATGAATCTATTTCTCATACAGTGGTACCACAGTTGCTCTAGACTGTGTAACTAATCTGAAAGTGCATTTGTAAAATACATACCGAAAACAAACACGATCCTTGTTTAATGATTACTTGATCGAGTAATATAATTACTTCATTATTATATATATTTCAGTTCACAATCCTAAAATCATACCATTACAAAAATTTGTGACCGGACCAAAAATAACTTGAATCTTACCAGCGCATAACCTTGATTTTTATTCATTCTGTAGAAAAACCAGACAATACTATTTTTGTTAAGTAGCAAAGGGACCATAGCAATATAGTGTATATGAGATGGCTGGTTACTCTGCATCCTTTTTCCAGAAGTCATTGTTACTATGTAATGGCATGAATATATTAGTTCTCATGATTTTTCTAAAAGAACTATTCTAGATAAGTAGCTATTTCAATGTTTCTGAGAATATATATAACATAAATACAAACAAGGTTTTATCCAGTCTGATGGGAATGCAACACTACTATTGAACATAATCCAGAATAATGTTTAGAGATAGCGCCAACAGTGATCAACCAAAAACTGAAGGTCAAGTAACAAAGGCAAGCAACAAATATTATCATAGCAATTTGTCCATTTGAGGAGCTAATGGATTTATGCATGCATGTCTTGTAACTCCATCTTCATAATTGCATCAAGGAGATCTCAGCGAGAATCTCAAGGCCTGGCAAAGATCTCTCATGATAAATTTAAACTATTATGGCCTGAGAAAACTTCACCAGTTCATATGCCCAAAATCTAGTCACAACAGAAGATATTATCTCCAAAATATATCTGAACCAATGAGAGAAGAGGATACATTTACTTTGTAGACAGTGTTAAACATAGAGGAAGGCACAAATTATTTTTTGCATCGTCTTTCTATATTTAGCAGGAAAAATAACCGATTCCTCAACAGCAAAGACAACATAGAGAAAAACAAATATACATTTTAGATAGTAGATGTAAAAACCATGATCGCTGTTGCAGATTGTCACTCCAAGATATAACAAAAATATCAAGAACTAAAGATTGTTAGTTTGGCTCACATTTAGCCGTAGTTGAAGACAACAAATCTGCAAAGGGCTAGATTATCAAACACCAGAAGGCTCAGCCAGCGGTGGGGACATCCAGTGGATCATGATAACAACGTTTTCCTTTTTCAGAAGTCAAACATCTTCAAATTTGACAAAATTTGTACAAAAAAATAGCAACATATGTTACATTAAATTACTATATTATTAAACTACATGTCAATATGAATCCAGCGGTATTAATTTAGTGCCATAACTTATAGGAAGTTAGTCAAAGTTAATAAAGTTTGACTTAAGACATGTCCTAAGGTACACTTATTTGAGGACGGAGGGGGTAGAAACTATGCTAGCAGCTAATATACTGGATAGCAGATATTTATCTCAAGAATGAGCTTGTACTAAATCTATATTTATTCATCTTGTGCTTTGGATTTCTAGTTGGCATAAATAAAAGTTCGGAATCTTACTTCATGTGTTCATGATGCAACTTATAAATGCACTAGCCAAGCTTTTCTCTCTGTACTACTCATCTACCTATGAGTATATACTCTAGCATTTATTCTCCTTTAAGAACTCCCTCCCAGATATGTACATGGTGGCCCAAAATTTGAGAAACTCGTGATTTTCTCTTCAGTATAAATTTGAGATGCAAGATATCCAAGACACCCCATCAACTTAACATTCCATGTTTCTGTTAACATTGAACTGAAGATTGTGTGTGTATGGGCATATACATATGTAAAAAACTGAGAAAATAGTGAAGATCCTTGGATACCCAACGAAAATAGAACATGGGTAGATAATTTTCCTTCCCATTCAAAGTCTGCTCTGTTTTCACTCACCCACACATCAGACATCACACAAACAAGCATGTTAACACTTATTCAGAGAATATATTTACCTAGTTTGCTTATGGGTCTCGAACTCCATTTCCTGTGATGATTGTCTGAGCTATGATGTGCTCCTGCGACGGTCGCCCTCTTGCATGCCCCTTGGTGTTCGCCTATTGAAATCACACCAGTAAACGCTATTTAAACCGTGTTGTACTAAACATCTATGGAAATCAATGATAAGCAAGCATATTGGATACATAGAAGAATTACCAGCTGATGAAGAGGAGAAAAAGAACGCATCACAGGTTGTATATCAAGTGCGCTTTGAATACACAAAAATGATTATGTTTGTAACACGACAATCACTTGCCTAGTCCAGCATGGTTTTAGTCTAGGATTGCTTCCTCATCTTCCGACGCTCTTCCAATTGCAGACTTCGACATTTAAGTTCAAAACCCATGTGTGCAACCATCTTTGGAGTATCATACACCAGCAAATACATTCAGAATGTTAAATATTAGTTCATGCATTTTAGAAAGCACTTCTTTAGATACAACGTAAGAGCGATATAATTTTGGCTGAAAAATGACATAGAATAAAACTGGAATGCATTATTCCACCCACTCAATGGCAGTGTAAGGACCACAATAATGTACACTGGTAGACACAAGAAATGATCTGATAAATAGGAGTAACTACTGAAAGGTTAAATAACATTCCTTGGATACAATACTGACCTCTTTTGGTCTTGAAAATTATAATATTGTGAAGTTTCACTTGAATTCAATTCTCTTGAAAAAAAAATAGCTAGGACATTGCAGCGTTGTAATTTATACCACAAAGCATACAAATTTACTCTAAATCATGCACTTAGCTGGCAGGGCAGGTAATAAAAAAAAGCTCAGAACATCCAAAAAGTTGTGATCTTTCCAGGAAATAATTCCCCAATCCAATAAGTGGGAAAGTCATTCCCTTCCTATTCCTAAACATCTAGAGATAACTGAAACTGAAATCATGCTCCTAAGTTGCCGTGGAACATCACACTTGAGAATCATGGACTCGCCGGCGAGCCACATATGGTGTTGAGGCATGAGCCCGCGAAACCAGGTGAGAAAATGACCTTGAGAATCATGGAGGTAGTACATATCCAAAGTATTTTGCAGGGAGTAGTATAACAACTTACCAAGTACAGCTGCAATCTAACGCAGAGCTGAAAAGAACCTTTTGATTAATTCAGAGCAACATTCAATATAGACTATGGGATTTGCACACAACTTCTCGCCTTGCAAATCGAAAATATTTTGCCTGCAAAGCATGCAAATTGGAAAGGAAGGTGAGAATAAGCACCTAATGAAACTGATCAATCCGAATTTTTTTTGGCGTGTTTTGGAACAAAGTTGCTCATGAACTGGCGTGCTTAGATTGTGTTGTGAGTAAGCAAGTACTGCTAGTCCTGTTCTATCCTCTGTGATGGCATAGGTAAAAATGATTGTAATCAAAACTTTTCTTCTGAATGTTCAAAGCCAAGGATGCACCTGCATCATCGTTCCGTCAGCACGACATACATCAGAGGTGGAGCTGGGTAGCAGCTTCGCTCCTGGCTGGCGGTGTCCCTGACGATGAAAAGTACAAAAATAGTATAGAGAAAATGAAGAAAACATGAGCTCGCCTTCTTCAATCTTGATGGAGATGAGATCAAAAGAAAGTCTGGAAAAATGGAGAAGGAAACTGACCTGCTACAACCTGCAGCTGACGCACCAGCTGCAGCGGATTTGCTCCAGTGCTTGCCCTGCTCGCCATCGAAATCGCCCGCTCGCACTACTCCCTAGGCGCTGCCTTGCTCATCCTGGACGCCCAAATCCAGTAGAGGAGACCGCCGTTGCCCTAGTGCTCGAGAGGAGCAGCACGCCCCGCTCAGGTCGGGGCAGAGGATGCCGCCCCGGATCCCGTGAGACTAAGATCTGGAGGCGCCCTCCACCACCGCCGCCGAGCTACTCTAGGCCATCTCTCCGCCACCGGCTGCGCAATGCCGAGATCGGCCTCCACGTCCCCCCCGCAACCTATCGCCCTCCGCCCTGGCTGCCTCCTGCGTGCCCGTCGCCGGATCCTCCCTGAGCGCCCTGTCCGCGCAACCTCCTCCCGCGCCGCACCTCATCTCCCTCAGGCGCGCCCCGGCCATCCGCTCGAGCCCGGCCGCGCGCTGGTCCGCCGGGCGACGCCCCTATGCCACCCAGGCCATGGAGAAGGAGAGACGCGCGGCAGCGAGGACGAGAAGAGGAGCGCGCCGACGCGGACGAGCAGAGACGCATGGCGGCGGCGATTGGAGGGCGTGAGGGGAGAGGAGAAGGCCAGAGGTGAGACTGGATAGGGTTTGGCTGGTCGTGGCTGCCTTTTCCCCTCTTCTCCTGATATTTCTCTCTTCCTTTTACGGATCCAATCACAACGCGACACGTGGCCCAATCAGTGAGGCGGAGCGGGGCGAGCGCCCTTTCCTCGCGCGACTGGTGGAATGTCGTGGATGGCCTGTGAGTGCTCCATGAGGTTCCAACGTTTATACCTTTAGACTCCACACTACATTCTCATGTCACTACAGGAATCGACGCAGACGCCGAGGGCCACAACGTACGCTGGCCAAATGTCGGTGCCGTCAGCGTACGGCCTCGCCAGGGCACCGCCGAACGTCGACCGTCGGCGTAGAGGAGGCTACGCCGAGGGCAGCCCTCGGCGTAGCTTCGACATCATCTCCCCTCCCGCCCGAGCCGTGACGGAGCGCTTACGGCGTCAGCCAGACGCCGAGGGCCACCCTCGGCATAGGGCATGCCCTTCCTATGCCGACGGCCACCCTCAGCATATAGGTTTTCTCTCTCTCTCTCTCTCTCTCTCTCAGATTACTTTATATTATGTTTGTATTATTTATTTACTATATGAATTATGTAAAAATGGTTCTATTTTTTAAGAATTGGTAGATGGCATATGTAGGTCCCACGAGTGATGCTCTTCGCAGACGAGTCAACCGGAGCCAGTAGACCCAACATCTGCTATCGATGTACATATGTCGTAAAACAAAGGAAAAAGTTCATTGCTAACCCTAACTCCAACCCTAACCCTAACCGAGGCCATTCCTGCCCTAGGGTTTCCCGGTTCTGCGGGCCAACTTTCTATTATGTGAACATTTTGGCAAACCATCTGTTCCTCCAAGACGGGCCTACGAGTCTACGAGCCCAGGACAGGAGTACTAGATTCTTGACTCCACGAGGTGTTGTTACAGTGATAGGGCGTATAGTTCATCAGAGCAGCAGAGACAAGACTGTGGTAGGGCATCCCCTTCAGGCGTGCAGGATGCACATTCATTCTTCTTCTTCCCTCCGGTCTTCACGGGGACCCAATAATAGTTCTCTCCCCCATCCCCCATCCACTTCAAATTTCGGTTCTTCCAGTCCCAGGACATGGTGACAGCAGGATTTGGGCTCCACGGAACACCTAGGCTGGGAGCATTAGGTCCCTCCCTATGGTAAAGTATGCCCAACCTATGCTTTCCATATACATATGTCCTAAACAAACCAAAACAAGTAAAAAAGACCATTGGTAAACCCTCGCACGGAGAAAGCTATAGGGGTAGATCTGCGGGGTCCCCGCCGTAGGGTTTCCCAAGATACAGACCACCGGAGCGTCGGAATCACTGGAAAACTTGCATATGCCCCTAACATATGTGTACAAATGTGATGTAAGGTTTGGCTAACCTTGCATGTACCCGGCGTTGACGATTTCCGCATACATGGGCTAGCACTTGGTAAAAGTCAGGATCTGTATGTGGAAACTCCCGTCACGGCTCAAACGGAACCTATTTTTTATGGTAAAGTATGCCCAACCTATGGTTTCTAGGTACATTTGTACTAAACAAACCAAAACAAATAAAAAAGTCCATTAGTAAACCCTCGCATGGAGAAAGCTATAGGGGTAGATCTGCGGGGTCCCCGCCCTAGGGTTTCCCAAGATACAGACCACAGGAGCGTCGGAATCGCTGGAAAATTTGCATCTGTCCCTAACATATGTGTACAAATGTGATGTAAGGTTTGGCTAACCTTGCATGTACCTGGCGTTGACGATTTCCGCATACATGGGCTAGCACTTGGTAAAATCCAGGATCTGTATGTGGAAACTCCTGTCACGGCTCAAACAGAGCCTATTTTATGGTAAAGTATGCCCAACATATGGTTTCCATGTACATATGTCCTAAGCAAACCAAAGCAAATAAAAAATTCCATTGGTAAACCCTCGCACGGAGAAAGCTATAGGGGTAGATCTGCGGGGTCCCTGCCCTAGGGTTTCCCAAGATACAGACCACCTAAGCGTCGGAATCGCTGGAAAACTTGCATCTGTCCCTAACATATGTGTACAAGTGTGATGTAAGGTTTGGCTAACCTTGCATGTACCCAGCGTTGACGATTTCCGCATACATGGGCCAACACTTGGTAAAATCCAGGATCTGTATGTGGAAACTCCCGTCATGGCTCAAACGGAGCCTATTTTATGGTAAAGTATGCGCAACCTATGGTTTCCATGTACATATGTCCTAAACAAACCAAAGAAAATAAAAAAGTTCATTGGTAAACCCTCGCACGGATAAAGCTATAGGGGTAGATCTGCGGGATCCTCGCCCTAGGGTTTCCCAAGATACAGATCACCGGAGCGTCGGAATCGCTGGAAAACTTGCATATGCCCCTAACATATATGTACAAGTGTGATGTAAGGTTTGGCTAACCTTGCATGTACCCGATATTGACGATTTCCGCATACATGGGGTAGCACTTGGTAAAATCCAGGATCTGTATGTGGAAACTCCTGCCACGGCTCAAACAGAGCCTATTTTATGGTAAAGTATGCCCAACCTATGGTTTCCATGTACATATGTCCTAAACAAACCAAAGCAAATAAAAAAGTCCATTGGTAAACCCTCGCACAGAGAAAGCTATAGGGGTAGATCTGCGGGGTCCCCGCCCTAGGGTTTGATGCGTGCAGATGACACACGTCTGTTGGGAACCCCAAGAGGAAAGTGTGATGCGTACAGTAGCAAGTTTTCCCTCAGAAAGAAACCAAGGTTTATCGAACCAGTAGGAGTCAAGGATCACGTGAAGGTCGTTGGTGACGGAGTGTAGTGCGGCGCAACACCGGGGATTCCGGCGCCAACGTGGAACCTGCACAACACAATCAAAGTACTTTGCCCCAACGTAACAGTGAGGTTGTCAATCTCACCGGCTTGCTGTAAACAAATGATTAACCGTATAGTGTGGAAGATGATGTTTGTTTGCGAATAACAGTAAAGAACAATTGCAGTAGATTGTATTTCAGATGTAAAGAATGGGCCGGGGTCCACGATTCACTAGTGGTGTCTCTCCCATAAGATAAATAGCATGTTGGGTGAACAAATTACAGTCGGGCAATTGACAAATAAAGAAGGCATAACAATGCACATACATATATCATGATGAGTACTATGAGATTTAATCAGGGCATTACGACAAAGTACATAGACCGCTATCCGAGCATGCATCTATGCCTAAATAGTCCACTTTCAGGTTATCATCCGAACCCCTTCCGGTATTAAGTTGTAAACAACAGACAATTGCATTAAGTATGGTGCGTAATGTAATCAACACAAATATCCTTAGAAAAAGCATCGATGTTTTATCCCTAGTAGCAACAAGCACATCCACAACCTTAGAACTTTCGTCACTCGTCCCAGATTCAATGGAGGCATGAACCCACTATCGAGCATAAATACTCCCTCTTGGAGATACAAGTATCAACTTGGCCAGAGCCTCTACTAGCAACGGAGAGCATGCAAGAACATAAACAACATATATGATAGATTGATAATCAACTTGACATAGTATTCAATATTCATCGGATCCCAACAAACACAACATGTAGCATTACAAATAGATGATCTTGATCATGATAGGCAGCTCACAAGATCTAACATGATAGCACAATGAGGAGAAGACGACCATCTAGCTACTGCTATGGACCCATAGTCCAGGGGTGAACTACTCACACATCGATCCGGAGGCGATCATGGCGATGAAGAGCCCTCGGGAGATGATTCCCCTCTCCGGCAGGGTGCCGGAGGCGATCTCCTGAATCCCCCGAGATGGGATTGGCGGCGGCTGCGTCTCTGGAAGGTTTTCCGTATCGTGGCTCTCGGTATAGAGGGTTTCGCGACGAAGGCTTTAAGTAGGCGGAAGGGCGGAGTCGGAGGAGTCACGGGGGCCCCACACGCTAGGGCTGCGCGGGGCCCCCTTAGGCCGCGCCGCCCTACTGTGGCGGCGCCCCATGGCCCCACTTCGTTTCTCCCTCGGTCTTCTGGAAGCTTCGTGGAAAAATAAGCCCCTGGGCGTTGATTTCGTCCAATTCCGAGAATATTTCCTTTGTAGGATTTCTGAAACCAAAACAGCAGAAAACAACGAATCGGCTCTTCGGCATCTCGTCAATAGGTTAGTGCCTGGAAAATGCATAATAATGACATATAATGTGTATAAAACACGTGAGTATCATCATAAAAGTAGCATGGAACATAAGAAATTATAGATACGTTTGAGACGTATCAAGCATCCCCAAGCTTAGTTCCTACTCGCCCTCAAGTAGGTAAACGATAACAAGGATAATTTCTGAAGTGACATGCTATCATAATCTTGATCAATACTATTGTAAAGCACATGGGATGAATGCAGCGATTCGAAGCAATGATGAAGACAATGAGTAAACAACTGAATCATATAGCAAAGACTTTTCATGAATAGTACTTTCAAGACAAGCATCAATAAGACTTGCATAACAGTTAACTCATAAGCAATAAATTCTTAGTAGAAAGCTTGAAAACAACACAAAGGAAGATATAAGTTTCAGCGATTGCTTTCAACTTCAACATGTATATCTCATGGATAATTGTGAACACAAAGTAATATAACAAGTGCAATAGGTAAACATGTAAGAATAAATGCACACAGTTTACACAAGTGTTTGCTTCTAAGATAGAGAGAATAGGTAAACTGACTCAACATAAAGTAAAAGAATGGCCCTTCGCAGAGGGAAGCATGGATTACTATTTTTGTGCTAGAGCTTTTCATTTTGAAAACATAGAAACAATTTTGTCAACGGTAGTAATAAATCATATGTGTTATGTATAAGATATCCTATAAGTTGCAAGCCTCATGCATAGTATGCCAATAGTGCCCGCACCTTGTCCTAATTATCTTGGATTAACACGGATTATCATTGCATAACATATGTTTCAACCAAGTGTCACAAAGGGGTACCTCTATGCCGCCTGTACAAGAGTCTAAGGAGAAGGTTCGCATTGGATTTCTCGCTTTTGATCATTCTCAACTTAGACACCCATACCGGGACAACATAGACAACATATAATGGACTCCTCTTTTAATGCTTAAGCATTCAACAACAGATAATATTCTCATAAGAGATTGAGGTTTTGTGTCCAAACTGAAACTTCCACCATGATTCATGGCTTTAGTTAGCGGCCCAATGTTCTTCTCTAACAATATGCATACTCAAACCTTTTGATCATGAAAATCGCCCTTACTTTCGACAAGACAAACATGCATAGCAACTCACATGATATTCAACAAAGGTAAAAGTTGATGGCGTCCCAGAAACATGGTTACCGCTCAACAAGCAACTTATTAAGAAATAAGATACATAAGTACATATTCTTCACCACAATAGTTTTTAAGGCTATTTTCCCATGAGCTATGTATTGTAAAGGCAAAGAATAGAATTTTAAAGGTAGCACTCAAGTAATGTACTGGCAGAGAAATACCATGTGGTAGGTAGGTATGGTGGACACAATTGGCATGGATTTTGGCTCAAGGATTTGGATGCACGAGAAGAATCCCTCTCAATAGGCTAGCAAGGTTGTTTGAAGCAAACTCAAGTATAAAACGGTGCAGCAAGACTCACATATGAACATATTGTAAGTATTATAATACTTTACATCGTCTCCTTGTTGTTCAAACACCTCAACCAGAAAATATCTAGACTTAGAGAGACCAATCATGCAAACCAAATTTTAACAAGCTCTATGTAGTTCTTCATTAATAGGTACAAACTACATGATGCAAGAGCTTAAACATGATCTATATGAGCACAACAATTGCCAAGTATCAAATTATTCAAGACATTATACCAATTACCACATGAAGCATTTTCCGTTTCCAACCATATATCAATGAACGAGGTAGTTCAACCTTCGCAATGAACATTAAGAATAAAGCTAAGAACATATGTGTTCATATGCAACAGCGGAGCGTGTCTCTCTCCCAAACAAAGAATGCTAGGATCCGATTTTATTCAAACAAAAACAAAAATAAAAGCAAACAGACGCTCCAAGTAAAGCACATAAGATGTGACTGAATAAAAATATAGTTTCACTAGAGGTGACCTGATAAGTTGTCGATGAAGAAGGGGATGCCTTGGGCATCCCCAAGCTTAGATGCTTGAGTCTTCTTAAAATATGCAGGGATGAACCACGGGGGCATCCCCAAGCTTAGACTTTTCACTCTTCTTGATCATATTGTATCATCCTCCTCTCTTGACCGACCCTTGAAAACTTCCTCCACACCAAACTCAAAACAAACTCATTAGAGGGTTAGTGCATAATTGAAAATTCATATTTTCAGAGGTGACATAATCATTCTTAACACTTCTGGACATTGCACAAAGCTACTGAAAGTTAATGGAACAAGGAAATCCATCAAACATAGCAAAACAGGCAATGCGAAATAAAAGGCAGAATCTGTCAAAACAGAACAGTCCGTAAAGACGAATTTTTCAGGGTCACTTAACTTGCTCAGATGAAAATGCTAAAATTGAATGAAAGTTGTGTACATATCTGAGGATCACGCACGTAGATTGGCAGATTTTTCTGAGTTACCTACAGAGACTACTGCTCAAATTCGTGACAGCAAGAAATCTGTTTCTGCGCAGTAATCCAAATCTAGTATGAACCTTACTATCAAAGACTTTACTTGGCACAACAATGCAATAAAATAAAGATAAGGAGAGGTTGCTACAGTAGTAACAACTTCCAAGACTCAAATATAAAACAAAAGTGCTGTAGTAAAAACATACATGGGTTATCTCCCAAGAAGTGCTTTTCTTTAACGCCTTTCAGCTAGGCGCAGAAAGTGTGAATCAAGTATTATCAAGAGATGAAGCATCGACATCATAATTTGTTCTAATAATAGAATCATAAGGTAACTTCATTCTCTTTCTAGGGAAGTGTTCCATACCTTTCTTGAGAGGAAATTAATATTTAATATTACCTTCCTTCATATCAATGGTAGCACCAACAAGTTCGAAGAAAAGGTCTTCCCAATATAATGGGACAAGATGCATTGCATTCAATATCCAAGACAACAAAATCAACGGGGACAAGGTTATTGTTAACCATAATACGAATATTATCAATCCTCCCCAAAGGTTTCTTTATAGCATTATCAGCAAGATTAACATCCAAATAACAATTTTTCAATGGTGGCTAGTCAAGCATATCATAGATTTTCTTAGGCATAACAGAAATACTTGCACCAAGATCACATAAAGCATTACAATCAAAATCATTGACCCTCATCTTAATGATGGGCTCCCAACCATCTTCTAACTTCCTAGGAATAGAAGTTTCAAGTTTTAGTTTCTCTTCTCTAGCTTTTATGAGAGCATTTGTAATATGTTTTGTAAAGGCCAAATTTATAGCACTAGCATTAGGAATTCTAGCAAGTTTTTGTAAGAACTTTATAACTTCAGAGATGTGACAATCATCAAAATCTAAACCATTATGATCTACAGCAATGGGATCATTGTCCCCAATGTTGGAAAAAATTTCAGCAGTTTTATCACAAGTAGTTTCAGCAGTTTTAGCAGTTTCAGGTAATTTTGCGCGCTTTGCACTAGGAGTAGAAACATTGCCAACACCAATTATTTTACCATTGATAATAGGAGGTGTAGCAACATGTGAAGCATTATCATTACTAGTGGTGGTAATAGTCCAAACTTTAGCTACATTACTCTCTTTAGCTAGTTTTTCGTTTTCTTCTCTTTCCCACCTAGCATGCAATTCAGCCATCAATCTTATATTCTCATTAATTCTAACTTGGATGGCATTTGCTGTAGTAACAATTTTATTATCAATATCCTCAGGTTTAGCAGCCATTTTATTAATTAAGGAGGATTGTGACGCAGACATGTATGAGATTCGGTTTTCAGCATTTGAAATCTTAGTTTGCAAACCCGAAATCTCCATATTCAAGTTTTCAAGTTGATTTCCTATATTTTTCAACAAGGTAGATTGTTCATTCATAGTTTTAGTAAACAATTGATTTTGCTCATATTGTGATTGCATAAAGCTCTTAGTGGATCTTTCAATTTCTAGCATCTTTTCCTCATATCTACCATAAGAATTACCATAATCATTACCACTAGCAGGATATGGCCTATAGTTGTTACCCAAATTATTCCTATAAGCATTGTTGTTGAAATTATTACTTTTAATGAAGTTCACATCAACATGTTCTTCTTGGGCAACCAATGAAGCTAAAGGAACATTATTTGGATCAACATTAGATCTACCATTCACAAGCATATACATAATCACATCAATCTTATCACTCAAGGAGGAGGTTTCTTCAACAGAATTTACCTTCTTACCTTGTGGAGCCCTTTCCGTGTGCCATTCAGAGTAATTGACCATCATATCATCAAGAAGCTTTGTAGCCGCCCCCAAGGTGATGGACATAAAGGTACCTCCAGCAGCTGAATCCAATAGGTTCCGCGAAGAAAAATTCAGTCCTGCATAAAAGGTTTGGATGATCATCCAAGTAGTTAGTCCATGGGTTGGGCAATTCTTTACCAAAGATTTCATTCTCTCCCATGCTTGAGCAACATGTTCATTATCTAATTGCTTAAAATTCATTATGCTACTTCTCAAAGATATAATTTTAGCGGGAGGATAATATCTACCAATAAAAGCATCCTTACATTTAGTCCATGAATCAATACTATTCTTAGGAAAAGATAGCAACCAATCTTTAGCTCTTCCTCTTAATGAGAAAGGAAACAATTTTAATTTTATAATGTCACCATCTACATCCTTATACATTTGCATTTCACATAGTTCAACAAAATTATTAAGATGGGCAGCAGCATCATCAGAGCTGACACCAGAAAATTGCTCTCTCATAACAAGATTCAGTAAAGCAGGTTTAATTTCAAAGAATTCTGCTGTAGTAGCAGGTGGAGCAATAGGTGTGCATAAGAAATCATTATTATTAGTGTTTGTGAAGTCACACAACTTATTATTTTCAGGAGTACCCATTTTAGCAATAGTAAATAAAGCAAACTAGATAAAGTAAATGCAAGTAACTAATTTTTTTGTGTTTTTAATATGGAGAACGCAAACAAGATACTAAATAAAGTAAAACTAGCAACTAATTTTTTTGTATTTTGTTTTAGTGCAGCAAACAAAGTACTAAATAAAGTAAAGTAAAGCAAGACAAAAATAAAGTAAAGAGATTGGAAGTGGAGACTCCCCTTGCAGCGTGTCTTGATCTCCCCGGCAATGGCGCCAGAAAAAGTGCTTGATGCATGCAGATGACACACGTCCGTTGGGAACCCCAAGAGGAAGGTGTGATGCGTACAGTAGTAAGTTTTCCCTCAGAAAGAAACCAAGGTTTATCGAACCAGTAGGAGTCAAGGATCACGTGAAGGTCGTTGGTGACGGAGTGTAGTGCGGCGCAACACCAGGGATTCCGCGCCAACGTGGAACCTGCACAACACAATCAAAGTACTTTGCCCCAACGTAACGGTGAGGTTGTCAATCTCACCGGCTTGCTGTAAACAAAGGATTAACCGTATAGTGTGGAAGATGATGTTTGTTTGCGAAGAACGATAAAGAAAAATTGCGATAGATTGTATTTCAGATGTAAAGAATGGACCGGGGTCCACAGTTCACTAGTGGTGTCTCTCCCATAAGATAAATAGCATGTTGGGTGAACAAATTACGGTTGGGCAATTGACAAATAAAGAAGGCATAACAATGCACATACATATATCATGATGAGTACTATGAGATTTAATCGAGGCATTACGACAAAGTACATAGACCGCTATCCAGCATGCATCTATGCCTAAATAGTCCACTTTCGAGGTTATCATCCAGACCCCTTCCGGTATTAAGTTGTAAACAACGAGACAATTGCATTAAGTATGGTGCGTAATGTAATCAACACAAATATCCTTAGACAAAGCATCGATGTTTTATCCCTAGTAGCAACGACACATCCACAACCTTAGAACTTTCGTCACATCGTCCCAGATTCAATGGATGCATGAACCCACTATCGAGCATAAATATTCCCTCTTGGAGTTACAAGTATCAACTTGGCCAGAGCCTCTACTAGCAACGGAGAGCATGCAAGAACATAAACAACATATATGATAGATTGATAATCAACTTGACATAGTATTCAATATTCATCGGATCCCAACAAACACAACATGTAGCATTACAAATAGATGATCTTGATCATGATAGGTAGCTCACAAGATCTAACATGATAGCACAATGAGGAGAAGACGACCATCTAGCTACTGCTATGGATCCATAGTCCAGGGGTGTGATACGTCTCCGACGTATCGATAATTTCTTATGTTCCATGCCACATTATTGATGATATCTACATGTTTTATGCACACTTTATGTCATATTCATGCATTTTCTGGAACTAACCTATTAACAAGATGCCGAAGAGCCGATTCTTTGTTTTACTGCTGTTTTTGGTTTCAGAAATCCTAGTAACGAAATATTCTCGGAATTGGACGAAATCAACGCCCAGGGTCCTATTTTGCTACGAAGCTTCCAGAAGACCGAAGAGGAGTCGAAGTGGGGCCACGAGGCGCCGCCACACTAGGGCGGCGCGGCCCAGGCCCTGGCCGCGCCGACCTGTGGTGTGGGGCCCTCGTGTGGCCCCCGCGTTGCCCTTCCGTCTACTTAAAGCCTCCGTCGCGAAACCCCCGATGCCGAGAGCCACGATACGGAAAACCTTCCGCGAGACGCCGCCGCCAATCCCATCTCGGGGGATTCCGGAGATCTCCTCCGGCACCCTGCCGGAGAGGGATTCATCTCCCGGAGGACTCTTCACCGCCATGGTCGCCTCCAGAGTGATGAGTGAGTAGTTCACCCCTGGACTATGGGTCCATAGCAGTAGCTAGATGGTTGTCTTCTCCTCATTGTGCTTCATTGTTGGATCTTGTGAGCTGCCTAACATCATCAAGATCATCTATCTGTAATGCTATATGTTGTGTTTGTCGGGATCCGATGGATAGAGAATACTATGTTATGTTAATTATCAAGTTATTACCTATGTGTTGTTTATGATCTTGCATGCTCTCCGTTATTAGTAGAGGCTCTGGCCAAGATTTTGCTCTTAACTCCAAGAGGGAGTATTTATGCTCGATAGTGGGTTCATGCCTCCATTGATATCTGGGACGATGTGACGAAAGTTCTAAGGTTGTGGATGTGCTTGTTGCCACTAGGGATAAAACATTGATGCTATGTCTAAGGATGTAGTTGTTGATTACATTACGCACCATACTTAATGCAATTGTACGTTGTTTTGCAACTTAATACTGGAAGGGGTTCGGATGATAACCTGAAGGTGGACTTTTTAGGCATAGATGCATGCTTGGATGGCGGTCTATGTACTTTGTCGTAATGCCCAATTAAATCTCACTATATTTATCATGACATGTATGTGCATTGTTATGCCCTCTCTATTTGTCAATTGCCCGACTGTAATTTGTTCACCCAACATGCTTTTATCTTATGGGAGAGACACCTCTAGTGAACTGTGGACCCCGGTCCATTCTTTTATATTGAAATACAAATCTGCTGCAATACTTGTTCTTTACTGTTTTCTGCAAACAATCATCTTCCACACAATACGGTTAATCCTTTGTTACAGCAAGCCGGTGAGATTGACAACCTCACTGTTTCGTTGGGGCAAAGTACTTTGGTTGTGTTGTGCGAGGTTCCACGTTGGCGCCGGAATCTCCGGTGTTGCGCCGCACTACATCCCGCCGCCATCAACCTTCAACGTGCTTCTTGGCTCCTCCTGGTTCGATAAACCTTGGTTTCTTTACGAGGGAAAACTTGCTGCTGTGCGCATCATACCTTCCTCTTGGGGTTCCCAATGAACGTGTGAGTTACACGCCATCAAGCTCTTTTTACGGCGCCGTTGCCGGGGAGATCAAGACACGCTTGCAAGGGGAGTCTCCACTTCCCAATCTCTTTACTTTGTTTTTGTCTTGCTTTATTTTACTTACTACTTTGTTTGCTGCATTATATCAAAACACAAAAAAATTAGTTGCTAGCTTTACTTTATTTACTGTCTTGCACTCTATATCAAAAACACAAAAAAATTTAGTTAATTGCATTTATTTTATCTAGTTTGCTTTATTTACTACTGCTAAAATGGCCACCCCTGAAAATACTAAGTTGTGTGACTTCACAACCACAAATAATAATGATTTCCTATGCACACCTATTGCTCCACCTGCTACTACAGCAGAATTCTTTGAAATTAAACCTGCTTTACTGAATCTTGTTATGCGAGAACAATTTTCTGGTGTTAGTTCTGATGATGCTGTTGCCCATCTCAATAACTTTGTTGAACTATGTGAAATGCAAAAGTATAAATATGTAGATGGTGACATTATTAAATTGAAATTGTTTCCTTTCTCATTAAGAGGAAGAGCTAAAGATTGGTTGCTATCTCTACCTAAGAATAGTATTGATTCCTGGACTAAATGCAAGGATGCTTTTATTGGTAGATATTATCCCCCTGCTAAAATTATATCTTTGAGGAGTAGCATAATGAATTTTAAACAATTGGATAATGAACATGTTGCTCAAGCTTGGGAAAGAATGAAATCTTTGGTTAAAAATTGCCCAACCCATGGAGTGACTACTTGGATGATCATCCAAACCTTCTATGCGAGGACTAAATTTTTCTTCGCGGAATTTATTGGATTCAGCTGCTGGAGGTACCTTTATGTCCATCACCTTGGGGGCGGCTACAAAGCTTCTTGATAATATGATGGTTAATTACTATGAATGGCACACGGAAAGAGCTCCACAAGGTAAGAAGGTAAATTCTATTGAAGAATCCTCTTCCTTGAATGATAAGATTGATGCTATTATGACTATGCTTGTGAATGGTAGGACTAATGTTGATCCTAATAATGTTCCGTTAGCTTCATTGGTTGCTCAAAATTCTAGGCCATATCCTGCTAATAGTAACTTTTATGGTAGATATGTTTCACCTAATGAGGAAAAGATGTTAGAAATTGAAAGATCCACCAAGAGCTTTATGCAATCACAATATGAGCAAAATAAATTGTTTACTAAAACTATGAATGAACAATCTACCTTGTTGAAGAATATAGGAAATCAACTTGAAAATCTGAATATGGAGATTTACGGGTTGCAAACTAAACTTGCAAATGCTTGAAAACCGAATCTCATACATGTACGCGTCACAATCTTCTTTAATTAATAAAATGGCTGCTAAACCCGAGGATATTGAAAATAAAATTGTTACTACAGCAAATGCCATCCAAGTTAGAATTAATGAGAATATAAGATTAATGGTTGAACTGCGTGCTAGGTGGGATAGAGAAGAAAATGAAAAACTAGCTAAAGAGAAAAATGTAGCTAAAGTTTGGACTATTACCACCACTAGCAATGCTAATGATTCACATGTTTCTGCACCTCCTACTATCAATGATAAAATAATTGGTGTTGGCAATGTTTCTACTCCTAGTGCAAAGCGCGCAAAATTACACGAGCTGCTAAAACTGCTGAAACTGCACTGTGATAAAGCTGCTGAAATTTTTTCCAACCTTGGGGATGATAATCCCATTGCTTTAGATTGTAATGATTTAGATTTTGATGATTGCCACATCTCTGAAGTTATAAAGTTCTTACAAAAACTTGCTAAGAGTCCCAATGCTAGTGCTATAAACTTGGCTTTCACAAAACATATTACAAATGCTCTCATAAAAGCTAGAGAAGAGAAACTAAAACTTGAAACTTCTATTCCTAGAAAGCTAGAGGATGGTTGGGAGCCCATCATTAAAATGAGGGTCAAAGATTTTGATTGTAATGCTTTATGTGATCTTGGTGCAAGTATTTCTGTTATGCCTAAGAAAGTCTATGATATGCTTGACTTGCCACCATTGAAAAACTGTTATTTAGATGTTAATCTCGTTGATAATGCTAAAAAGAAACCTTTGGGGAGAGTTGATAATGTTCATATTATGGTTAAAAATAACCTTGTCCCCGTTGATTTTGTTGTCTTGGATATTGAATGCAATGCATCTTGCCCCATTATATTGGGAAGACCTTTTCTTCGAACCGTTGGTGCTACCATTGATATGAAGGGAGGTAATATTAAATATCAATTTCCTCTCAAGAAAGGTATGGAACACTTCCCTAGAAAGAGAATGAAGTTACCTTATGATTCTATTATTAGAACAAATTATGATGTTGATGCTTCATCTCTTGATGTTACTTGATATACACTTTCTGCGCCTAGCTGAAAGGCGTTAGAGAAAAGCGCTTATGGGAGACAACCCATGTTTTTACTACAGTACTTTTATTTTATATTTGAGTCTTAGAAGTTGTTTACTACTGTAGCAACCTCTCCTTATCTTATTTTTTAGTTTTGTTGTGCCAAGTAAAGTCTTTGATAGTAAAGTAAATACTAGATTTGGATTACTCCGCAGAAACAGATTTCTTTGCTGTCACGAATCTGGGTCTAATTCTCTATAGGTAACTCAGAAAATTAAGCCAATTTACGTGAGTGATCCTCAGATATGTACGCAACTTTCATTCAATTTGGGAATTTTCATTTGAGCAAGTCTGGTGCCTCAATAAAATCCATCTTTACGGACTGTTACTGTTTTGACAGATTCCGCCTTTTATTTCGCATTGCCTCTTTTGCTATGTTGGATGAATTTCTTTGATCCATTAATGTCCAGTAGCTTTATGCAATGTCCAGAAGTGTTAAGAATGATTGTGTCACCTCTGAACATGTTAATTTTTATTGTCCACTAACCCTCTAATGAGTTGTTTCGAGTTTGGTGTGGAGGAAGTTTTCAATGATCAAGAGAGGAGTATGATACAATATGATCAAGGAGAGTGAAAGCTCTAAGCTTGGGGATGCCCCGGTGGTTCACCCCTGCATATACTAAGAAGACTCAAGCGTCTAAGCTTGGGGATGCCCAAGGCATCCCCTTCTTCATCGATAACATTATCAGGTTCCTCCCCTGAAACTATATTTTTATTCTGTCACATCTTATGCATTTTGCTTGGAGCGTCGGTTTGTTTTTGTTTTTTTGTTTTGTTTGAATAAAATGGATCCTAGCATTCATTGTAAGGGAGAGAGACACGCTCCGCTGTAGCATATGGACAAGTATGTCCTTAGGCTTTACTCATAGTATTCATGGCGAAGTTTCTTCTTCGTTAAATTGTTATATGGTTGGAATTGGAAAATGCTACATGTAGTAACTCTAAAATGTCTTGAATAATTTGATACTTGGCAATTTTTGTGCTCATGTTTAAGCTCTTGCATCATATACTTTGCACCCATTAATGAAGAAACACTTAGAGCTTGCTAATTTGGTTTGCATATTTGGTTTCTCTAGAGTCTAGATAATATCTAGTATTGAGTTTTGAACAACAAGGAAGACGGTGTAGAGTCTTATAATGTTTACAATATGTCTTTTATGTGAGTTTTGCTGCACCGTTCATCCTTGTGTTTGTTTCAAATAACCTTGCTAGCCTAAAACCTTGTATCGAGAGGGAATACTTCTCATGCATCCAAAATCCTTGAGCCAACCACTATGCCATTTGTGTCCACCATACCTACCTACTACATGGTATTTCTCCGCCATTCCAAAGTAAATTGCTTGAGTGCTACCTTTAAAATTCCATCATTCACCTTTGCAATATATAGCTCATGGGACAAATAGCTTAAAAACTATTGTGGTATTGTATATGTACTTATGCACTTTATCTCTTATTAAGTTGCTTGTTGTGCGATAACCATGTTTCTGGGGACGGCATCAACTACTCTTTGTTGAATATCATGTGAGTTGCTATGCATGTCCGTCTTGTCTGAAGTAAGAGAGATCTACCACCTTAATGGTTGGAGCATGCATATTGTTAGAGAAGAACATTGGGCCGCTAACTAAAGCCATGATTCATGGTGGAAGTTTCGAGTTTTGGACATATATCCTCAATCTCATATGAGAATAATAATTGTTGCCACATGCTTATGCATTAAAGAGGAGTCCATTATCTGTTGTCCATGTTGTCCCGGTATGGATGTCTAAGTTGAGAATAATCAAAAGCGAGAAATCCAAAATGAGAGCTTTCTCCTTAGACCTTTGTACAGGCGGCATGGAGGTACCCCATTGTGACACTTGGTTAAAACATGTGTATTGCGATGATCCGGTAGTCCAAGCTAATTAGGACAAGGTGCGGGCACTATTAGTATACTATGCATGAGGCTTGCAACTTGTAAGATATAATTTTCATAACTCATATGCTTTATTACTACCGTTGACAAAATTCTTTCATGTTTTCAAAATAAAAGCTCTAGCACAAATATAGCAATCGATGCTTTCCTCTTTGAAGGACCATTCTTTTTACTTTTATGTTGAGTCAGTTCACCTATGTCTCTCCACCTCAAGAAGCAAACACTTGTGTGAACTGTGCATTGATTCCTACATACTTGCATATTGCACTTGTTATATTACTCTATGTTGACAATTATCCATGAGATATACATGTTACAAGTTGAAAGCAGCCGCTGAAACTTAATCTTCCTTTGTGTTGCTTCAATACCTTTACTTTGATTTGTTGCTTTATGAGTTAACTCTTATGCAAGACTTATTGATGTTTGTCTTGAAGTACTATTCATGAAAAGTCTTTGCTTTATGATTCACTTGTTTACTCATGTCATTACTATTGTTTTGATCGCTGCATTCATTACATATGTTTACAAATAGTATGATCAAGGTTATGATGGCATGTCACTTCAGAAATTATCTTTGTTATCGTTTTACACTGCTCGGGACGAGCGGAACTAAGCTTGGGGATGCTGATACGTCTCCGACGTATCGATAATTTCTTATGTTCCATGCCACATTATTGATGATATCTACATGTTTTATGCACACTTTATGTCATATTCATGCATTTTACGGAACTAACCTATTAACAAGATGCCGAAGAGCCGATTCTTGTTTCTCGCTGTTTTGGTTTCAGAAATCCTAGTAACGAAATATTCTCGGAATTGGACGAAATCAACGCCCAGGGTCCTATTTTTGCCACGAAGCTTCCAGAAGACCGAACAGGAGTCGAAGTGGGGCCACGAGGCGCCGCCACACTAGGGCGGCGCGGCCTAGGCCCTGGCCGCGCCGACCTGTGGTGTGGGGCCCTCGTGTGGCCCCCGCGTTGCCCTTCCGCCTACTTAAAGCCTCCATCGCGAAACCCCCGGTATCGAGAGCCACGATACGGAAAACCTTCCGAGACGCCGCCGCCGCCAATCCCATCTCGGGGGATTCCGGAGATCTCCTCCGGCACCCTGCCGGAGAGGGGATTCATCTCCGGAGGACTCTTCACCGCCATGGTCGCCTCCGGAGTGATGAGTGAGTAGTTCACCCCTGGACTATGGGTCCATAGCAGTAGCTAGATGGTTGTCTTTTCCTCATTGTGCTTCATTGTTGGATCTTGTGAGCTGCCTAACATCATCAAGATCATCTATCTGTAATGCTATATGTTGTGTTTGTCGGGATCCGATGGATAGAGAATACTATGTTATGTTAATTATCAAGTTATTACCTATGTGTTGTTTATGATCTTGCATGCTCTCCGTTATTAGTAGAGGCTCGGCCAAGTTTTTGCTCTTAACTCCAAGAGGGAGTATTTATGCTCGATAGTGGGTTCATGCCTCCATTGATATCTGGGACAGTGATAGAAAGTTCTAAGGTTGTGGATGTGCTGTTGCCACTAGGGATAAAACATTGATGCTATGTCTAAGGATGTAGTTGTTGATTACATTACGCACCATACTTAATGCAATTGTCTGTTGTTTTGCAACTTAATACTGGAAGGGGTTCGGATGATAACCTGAAGGTGGACTTTTTAGGCATAGATGCATGCTGGATGGCGGTCTATGTACTTTGTCGTAATGCCCAATTAAATCTCACCATATTTATCATGACATGTATGTGCATTGTTATGCCCTCTCTATTTGTCAATTGCCCGACTGTAATTTGTTCACCCAACATGCTTTTATCTTATGGGAGAGACACCTCTAGTGAACCGTGGACCCCGGTCCATTCTTTTATACTCGAAATACAAATCTGCTGCAATACTTGTTCTTTACTTGTTTTCTGCAAACAATCATCTTCCACACAATACGGTTAATCCTTTGTTACAGCAAGCCGGTGAGATTGACAACCTCACCTGTTTCGTTGGGGCAAAGTACTTTGGTTGTGTTGTGCAGGTTCCACGTTGGCGCCGGAATCTCCGGTGTTGCGCCGCACTACATCCCGCCGCCATCAACCTTCAACGTGCTTCTTGGCTCCTCCTGGTTCGATAAACCTTGGTTTCTTTCCGAGGGAAAACTTGCTGCTGTGCGCATCATACCTTCCTCTTGGGGTTCCCAACGAACGTGTGAGTTACACGCCATCAGGGTGAACTACTCACACATCGATCCGGAGGCGATCATGGCGATGAAGAGCCCTCCGGGAGATGATTCCCCTCTCCGGCAGGGTGCCGGAGGCGATCTCCTGAATCCCCCGAGATGGGATTGGCGGCGGCTGCGTCTCCGGAAGGTTTTCCGTATCGTGGCTCTCGGTACAGAGGGTTTCGCGACGAAGGCTTTAAGTAGGCGGAAGGGCGGAGTCGGAGGAGTCACGGGGGCCCCACACGCTAGGGCCGCGCGGGCCCCCTTAGGCCTCGCCGCCCTACTGTAGCGGCGCCCCGTGGCCCCACTTCGTTTCTCCCTCGGTCTTCTGGAAGCTTCGTGGAAAAATAAGCCCCTGGGCGTTGATTTCGTCCAATTCCGAGAATATTTCCTTTGTAGGATTTCTGAAACCAAAAACAGCGGAAAACAGCAACTGGCTCTTCGGCATCTCGTCAATAGGTTAGTGCCGGAAAATGCATAATAATGACATATAATGTGTATAAAACATGTGAGTATCATCATAAAAGTAGCATGGAACATAAGAAATTATAGATACGTTTGAGGCGTATCAGGGTTTCCCAAGATACAGATCACCAGAGCGTCGGAATAGTTGGAAAACTTGCATCTGTCTCTAAAATATGTGTACAAGTGTGATGTAAGGTTTGGCCAACCTTGCATGTACCCGACGTTGACGATTTCCGCATACATGGGCTAGCACTTGGTAAAATCCAGGATCTATATGTGGAAACTCCCGCCACGGCTCAAACGGAGCCTATTTTATGGTAAAGTATGCCCAACCTATGGTTTTCATGTACATATGTCCTAAACAAACCAAAGCAAATAAAAAAGTCCATTGGTAAACCCTCGCACGGAGAAAGCTATAGGGTAGATCTGCGGGGTCCCCGCCCTAGGGTTTCCCAAGATACATATCACCGGAGTGTCGGATTTGAACTAGGGCCACACTTTCCTTCGCTTAATAAATCCCTGGAAAAATGTTTTTAGGTCTACGACGCGTCATTTTATGTGCTAAATGTTTTCCGTTTAGCGCGTTGGCGGACGGGTGCACCCGCGCGTCCGGTACGGCCATACCGTATGTCTCGGCGGCCCCGTTTTGCACAGTTGGCAAAGTAAACAAAGTCAAAAAAATCGCGTGGAGCCGCGTGGCGTCATTTTATGTGCCCTAGTAAGCACTGGAAAAGACGGAATTGGGATACGGCAATTATCTTGAAAAACCCTTCACGAATAGGGCTATCACGTCCGGAGTTCTATGGCTTTTAGGGGATATGAGTAGGAAACGGCCCGTGGCACCACATAGTTTGTCGGAACGAGGCCATATTTGGCACGTGCGTGGGCCTTAGGATGAGAAGCAAGGCCCCGGTCGCGGATTTCCAATCCGACCCTCGGGCGACGGTGTTTCCATTTCGGGGTGCCGGAATGGCCTTTTTTTGTGAAGCAGCTACATGGTGTGCATTTGGGAATTGCGCGAGACCTTCGCGCAGTGGTAGGATAACTCCTACGCACCTCCTATCGCATGCCATATGCGCGCGCTAGCCATCTGGGAATCCCCCCGCTTCCTGTGGTGTCCCGCCGAATCCGTTGGAAACTGACCGGATTTGAACTAAGGCCACACTTTCCTTCGCTCAGTAAATCCAAGGAAAAAAATTTTTAGGTCTACGACGCGTCATTTTATGTGCTAAATGTTTTCTGTTTAGCGCGTTGGCGGACGGGTGCACCCACGCGTCCGGTACGGCCATACCGCATGTCCCGGCGGCCCCGTTTTGCACAGTTGGCAAAGTGAACGAAGTCAAAAAATCGCGCGGAGCCGCGTGGCATCATTTTATGTGTCCTAGTAAGCACTGCAAAAGACGGAATTGGGATACGGCAATTATCTTGAAAAAACCCTTCATGAATAGGGCTATCACGTCCGGAGTTCTATGGCTTTTAGGGGAAATAAGTAGGAAGCGGCCCGTGGCACCACATAGTTTGTCGGAACGAGGCCATATTTGCACGTGTGTGGGCCTTAGGATGGGAAGCAAGGCCCCGCTCACGGATTTTCAATCCGACCCACGGGCGACGATGTTTCCATTTTCGGGGTGCCGGACCAACCTTTTTTTGTGAAGCACTACATGGTGTGCATTTGGGAATTGCGTGAGACCTTCACGCATTGGTAGGATACCTCCTACGCACCACCTATCGCATGCCATATGCACGCGCTAGCCATCTGGGAATCCCCCCGCTTCCTGCGGTGTCCCGCCGAATCCGCTGGAAACTGACCGAATTTAAACTAGGGCCACGTTTTCCTTCGCTCAATAAATCCCGGGAAAAATGTTTTTAGGTCTACAAAGCATCATTTTATGTGCTAAATGTTTTCCGTTTAGCGCGTTGGCGTACGGGTGCACCCGCGCGTCCGGTACGGCCATACCGCATGTCCCAGCGGCCCCGTTTTGCACAGTTGGCAAAGTAAACAAAGTCAAAAATCGTGCGGAGCCGCGTGGCATCATTTTATGTGTCCTAGTAACCAATGCAAAAGACGGAATTGGGATACGGCAATTATCTTGAAAAACCCTTCACGAATAGGGCTATCACGTCCGGAGTTCTATGGCTTTTAGGGGAAATAAGTAGGAAACGGCCCGTGGCATCACATAGTTTGTCGGAACGAGGCCATATTTGGCACGTGTGTGGGATTTAGGATGGGAATCAAGGCCCCGGTCGCGGATTTCCAATCCGACCCACGGGCGACGGTGTTTCCATTTTCGGAGTGCCGGAACGACCTTTTTTGTGAAGCAGCTACATGGTGTGCATTTGGGAATTGCGCGAGACCTTCGCGCAGTGGTAGGATACCTCCTACGCACCACCTATCGCATGCCATATGTGCGCGCTAGCCATCTGGAATCCCCCCCCCCCCCGCTTCCTACGATGTCCCGCCGAATCCGCTGGAACTGACCGGATTTGAACTAGGGCCATGCTTTCCTTCGCTCAATAAATCCCGGGAAAAATGTTTTTAGGTCTACGACGCGTCATTTTATGTGCTAAATGTTTTCCGTTTAGCGCGTTGGCGGACGGGTGCACCCGCGCGTCCGGTACGGCCATACCGCATGTCCCGGCGTCCCCGTTTTGCACTGTTGGCAAAGTAAACAAAGTCAAAAAATCGCGCGGAGCCGCGTGGCGTCATTTTATGTGTCCTAGTAAGCACTGCAAAGGACGGAATTGGGATACGGCAATTATCTTGAAAACCCCCTCACGAATAGGGCTATCACGTCCGGAGTTCTATGACTTTTAGGGGAAATAAGTAGGAAACGGCCCGTGGCACCACATAGTTTGTCGGAACGAGGCCATATTTGGCACGTGCGTGGGCCTTAGGATGGTAAGAAAGGACCCGGTTGCGGATTTCCAATCCGACCCACAGGCGATGGTGTTTCCATTTTCGGGGTGCCGGAACGGCCTTTTTTTGTGAAGCAGCTACATGGTGTGCATTTTAGTATTGCGCGAGAACTCCGCGCAGTGGTAGGATACCTCCTACGCACCACCTATCACATGCCATATGCGCGCGCTAGCCATCTGGGAATCCCCCCCGCTTCCTGCGGTGTCCCGCCGAATCCGCCGGAAACTGACCGGATTTGAACTAGGGCCGCGCTTTCCTTCGCCCAATAAATCCCGGGAAAAATGTTTTTAGGTCTACGACGCATCATTTTATGTGCTAAATGTTTTCCGTTTAGCGCGTTGGCGGACGGGTCAACTGTCATTGGAGGCTAGTTAAAGGGGTAGATCTACGGGGCTCCCAGATTAGGGTTTCTTCTACCGGAGGGAATATTGAGGTAATATAGGGTAATTATTGGTACTACATGTTCCGATGACCTAACACAACACAAAGGAAGAGAAAAGTCCATGGGTCAACTACCATTGGAGGCCGGTGAAAGGGGTAGATCTACGGGGCTCCCAGATTAGGGTTTCTTCTACCGGAGGGAATATTGAGGTAAGATAGGGTAATTATTGGTACTACATGTTCCTATGACCTAACACAACACAAAGGAAGAGAAAATTCCATGGGTCAAATGTCATTGGAGGTCGGTGAAAGGGGTAGATCTGCGGGGCTCCCAGATTAGGGTTTCGTCTACCGGAGGGAATATTGATGTAAGATAGGGTAATTATTTATACTACATGTTCCAATGACCTAACGCAACACAAAGGAATAGAAAAGTCCATGGGTCAGCTGTCATCGGAGGTCGGTCAAAGGGGTAGATCTACGGGGCTCCCGGATTAGGGTTTCGTCTACCGGAGGAAATATTAAGTTAAGATATGGTATTTTTTATGCGCATAGCTTGGGAATGTAGAAGATTAAAACAAATTTGCATGGACCTATATTAATATATTTTATAATATAATTGACATTAATAACATTTAAATATAAAATAAATTGAAAAGAAAAAAAAGGGGGCTATGCCGAGGGCTGCCGTCGGCATAGCCATGGCCCTCGACATAGGGTTTGGGCACGAACACGGGTAGGGTTTTGGTCGAGCCGGACCACGCGCCCGATCCCGACCCACACCCTTCTCCCCCGCGCGCCGCCACGCTCCCCGCCCATCTCTGCTCCTCCCCCCGCCCCCGCCCACCGCCACGCTCCCCGCCGCCGGCAACCACCTCCCCGCCGCCCGCCGCCCTCCCCGGCTCCCCTCCACCTCTGGAAGTACCTCCCCGCCGCCACCTCCACCTCTCCCGAGCTCCCCTCCACCTCGCGCCGCCGCCAGCAGCCGCACGCCGCTCTCCTCGTCCTCCTCGCGCCGCCGCCCGCCGTCCCCTGGCCGGCCTCCTCCTCACGCCCCCACCCACCAAGCTCCCTGGCCGGCCTCCTCCTCCCGCTGCCCGGCCATCTTCCCTGCAGCACACGGTAAGATTTCTTTTTTTATTTGTGTATTAGTTTTAGTTGTTGAAATTGAAATGTGTAAGAAAATAGTGATTGAAATGTGTAATTGATTTGAAATAGAAAAAAAAGAAATAGTAATTGAAATTTAAATTGAAAGAAAGAAATAGAAATTGAAAGAAAATTGGAAAGAAATAGAATTAAATGGAAATGTGTAATAGAAATGGAAATGAATTTGTTTAATAATGGAAATAGAAATGCAAATATGAATTTGTTTTAATAATGTGAATTTGTAATAGGCCATGTGGTGACGGCCTCGTCATGAGCACCCCGGCATGACGATCCCGGATCTTGACGCGCTTCTCGACGGTCGCCGACATCGACACTCGGTTGTTGGACTACTTCCTCTACAGCCGAGGGTGAGCTAAAACATCGCCTCCCTTCTCCGCATTTTCTTATGTCACTAGATTCATTTTCCAAGTAAAGTTGTGTAACCTAGGTGTCACTTCCCGTCCGCGAGCGTTACGCGGATAAATATGCATTAGTGGTCAGCATATTTTGAACCTAACGCTTGCAGCATTTACGGGACAGTCGGCGGATGCGTAGTTGGATACGTTTTCCATGTTCTACTCCGGTTCGAGTCAGGATTTCGGCAGCGCCTCCCCGTTGTTCTCTGGATGCACATCCTCTCGGCTTTTTGGCGAGACGTGTATCGGGAGAGCAGCGGGGAGGTGCTGCCGAAATTCTGACTTAGACCGGGGTAGAGCATGGAGAACGTAGCCAACTACGGATCCGGTGGCTCCTAGGAGCCCACCTAGTAGAGATGTAGGTTGATGCATGCGTTTCGCCCGGTAAAGTAAATAAAAATATGATGCATTTAATTTCCTATTTGATATAAATGCTATGTTTGTGGTTTGGCTCCCAATAAAGCAGAGGATGGCTGATAATGGATGGATGTAGAACGAGCGTGTTAGTGCGACTGAGAAAAAAGCTGAGTGGACAAGGAAGACCCATTTTCTAGTGAATGAGTTAGCGCGTGGTACAAAGGGGCTGGTTCGGGCACTTTGCCCCTGTGTTCGCTGCCTGAAGCATCTCCGTCGTGGAAAGGATGAAATGTATAAACACCTTCTGCAATATGGGTATATGCATGGGTACGTCACGGAAGTCGACTTTGATGAGCGCGAACGTGACAGAGGTGAGGTGATGCGGCAGCGGCTCAATGGCAATGAGTACGATGGAATTAGAGACTTTCTAGATGATCTCGTCCATGCCGATGTCTCGGATTCGCCACCTCCAGAACCGGAGGCGCCGCCAGAACCGGAGGAACCAGAGACAAACGCGAAGGCCTTCTATGGTATGATTGCCGCGGCTAAGAAGCCTCTGTACGAGGGCGCCGCAATTTCTCAGCTCGATGCCATCTCCCAATGTCCAGCCGACAAGACCCGGTACAACACCACCCGTGAGGGCTTTGAAGCAAGTCTGAAAACAACTGGTAACATGTGCCCAAAGGTCATTGTCTGCCTATAAGCCTGCACGCGACGAGGGGAATGATGAAGGACCTCAACATGGATTATTAAAAGATAGACTGTTGTCCGAAAGGCTGCGTTATATTTTGGAGACAGTTTGCGGAGGACAAGTACTGTCCCATCTGTAAGCAGTCTAGGTATGAAGAGGTAACAGGAAAGGATAGTCAGGTGAGGCAGTCAAGCACCGCAAAGTCGATTCTTCGATATCTCCCATTCATAAAAAGAATCTAGCGGCTTTACATGCACGAGGAGACAGCCAAACAGATGACGTGGCACAAGTATGGGAAGAGATTCGAGGACGAAAACAAGCAGTTGAAGATGGGACATCCATCCGATGGTACGTCATGGAAGAACTTCGATAAGAAATTCCCCCTTGCGGCAGCCGAGGCTCGGAATGTCAGAATTGCGATAGCAACAGATGGCTTCAATCCATATGGTATGTCGAGTGCCAATTACAGTTGCTGGCCCGTGTTTGTTATTCCGCTCAATCTTCCTCTTGGAGTCCTAATGACGAGGAAGACCATGTTTCTGTCGCTGATCATTCTAGGTCCTGATTACCCGGGGAAGAATTTGAGTGTCTACATGCAGCCGATTGTGGAAGATTTGAACCACTCTTGGCACCACGGGACATTGACGTACGACCGAGCATCGAAGACAAACTTCTACATGAAAGTTTGGTTGCAGTATACCATGTATGACATGCCCGGGTACGCCCTAACATGTGGATGGTGTACAGCTGGTAAGTGGCCATGCCCAGTCTGCAGGCACGGGCTTGAGTTCCTTTGGCTACAGAAGGGTCGCAAGTATGTTGTGATACGTCTCCGACGTATCGATAATTTCTTATGTTCTATGCCATGTTATTGATGATACCTACATGTTTTATGCACACTTTATGTCATATTCGTGCATTTTCTGGAACTAACCTATTAACAAGATGCCGAAGTGCCAGTTGCTGTTTTCTGCTGTTTTTGGTTTCAGAAATCCTAGTAACGAAATATTCTCGGAATTGGACGAAATCAAGACCCAGGGTTCTATTTTGCCACGAACCTTCCAGAAGACCGAAAGGGATACGAAGTGGGGCCACGAGGGGCTGCCACCATAGGGCGGCGCGGCCCAGCCCTTGGCCGCGCCGACCTGTGGTGTGGGGCCCCGTGTGGCCCCCCACGTTGCCCTTCCGCCTACTTAAAGCCTCCGTCGCGAAACCCCTGATGCGGAAAAACCACGATACGGAAAACCTTCCGCAGACGCCGCCGCCGCCAATCCCATCTCGGGGGATTCTCGGAGATCTCCTCCGGCACCCCTGCCGGAGAGGGGATTCATCTCCCGGAGGACTCTACACCGCCATGGTCGCCTCCGGAGTGATGAGTGAGTAGTTCACCCCTGGACTATGGGTCCATAGCAGTAGCTAGATGGTTGTCTTCTCCTCATTGTGCTTCATTGTTGGATCTTGTGAGCTGCCTAACATGATCAAGATCATCTATCCGTAATACTCTATGTTGTGTTTGTCGGGATCCGATGGATAGAGAATACCATGTTATGTTAATTATCAAGTTATTACATATGTGTTGTTTATGATCTTGCATGCTCTCCGTTATTAGTAGAGGCTCTGGCCAAGTTTTTGCTCTTAACTCCAACAGGGAGTATTTATGCTCGATAGTGGGTTCATGCCTGCATTGACACCTGGGACAGTGACAGAAAGTTCTAAGGTTGTGTTGTGCTTGTTGCCACTAGGGATAAAACATTGGCGCTATGTCCGAGGATGTAGTTGTTGATTACATTACGCACCATACTTAATGCAATTGTCCGTTGCTTTGCAACTTAATACCTGGAAGGGGTTCGGACGATAACCCGAAGGTGGACTTTTTAGGCATAGATGCAGCTTGGATGGCGGTCTATGTACTTTGTCGTAATGCCCAATTAAATCTCACTATACTTATCATGACATGTATGTGCATTGTTATGCCCTCTCTATTTTTCAATTGCCCGACTGTAATTTGTTCACCCAACATGCTTTTATCTTATGGGAGAGACACCTCTAGTGAACTGTGGACCCCGGTCCATTCTTTAATACTGAAATACAAATCTGCTGCAATACTTGTTTTTACTGTTTTCTCTGCAAACAATCATCTTCCACACAATACGGTTAATCCTTTGTTACAGCAAGCCGGTGAGATTGACAACCTCACTCTTTCGTTGGGGCAAAGTACTTTGGTTGTGTTGTGCAGGTTCCACGTTGGCGCCGGAATCTCTGGTGTTGCGCCGCACTACATCCCGCCGCCATCAACCTTCAACGTGCTTCTTGGCTCCTCCTGGTTCGATAAACCTTGGTTTCTTTCTGAGGGAAAACTTGCTGCTGTGCGCATCATACCTTCCTCTTGGGGTTCCCAACGAACGTGTGAAATACACGCCATCATGTTGCATTTGACACGAATCGACAGTTCCTCAAAAGGAGGCATCCGTTTAGAGAAGACAAAAAGAACTTCAAGAAGGGCAAAGTTGTGCATGAATAAAAGATGTGCTGGAGTTTGATGGTACACTAGTTGAAGCCGAGCTACGTGCTCTCATGCCTCCGGAGAAGCCAACTGGCCATCAATTTGAGGGATATGGTGTAACGCACAACTGGACTCACGAGGCGGCCTTAACGAAGCTCGAGTACTACAAGCACCTCGAACTTCCCCATAACATCGATGTGATGCACACCGTAAATTATGTCGCGGAGTCCGTCTTTCACACATGCCTGAACATTCCCGGGAAGTCAAAGGATAATGTCAAGGCTAGAGTCGATGTTGAGATCCTCTGTGATAGGGAAAAAATACACATGAAGCGTCCTATTGGCCGTCAAAAGAATTGGTTCAAGCCGCATGCCAACTTCTGCCTTGATTCCATCCAAAAGAAGGAGGCATTCAGGTGGCTCAAATACGTCGTGATGTTCCCCGATGGTTTTTGTTCGAATATGAGTAAGGGAGTTAATCTTTCGACGGGAAAAGTCACCGGGTTCAAGAGGCACGACTATCATATATGGATTCAGCGGCTCATGCCGGTGATGCTTCGAGGGTATATCCCCGAGAAAGTCTGGTGAGTGATTGCGCAGTTGAGCCATTTCTTCCGCATGCTCTGTGCTAAGCAGATATGTCCCAAGGTTATTGCAAAGCTACAAGATACAATGCCGGAGTTGCTATGCAATTTGGAGATGATCTTTCCGCCAGGCTTCTTTACTCTGATGGCACATCTCATTGTGCACCTCGCCAACGAGGCACTCTTGGGAGGCCCGGTGCAGTTTCGTTGGTAGTTCTGTATTGAGAGAGAGTTTAAGTATGTTTGAAAGATAACTGGAAACAAGGCCAAGATTGAAGCATGCATAGCTGAGACAATATGCCTTCGGGAGATGGCAAATGCCGCGACAACGTACTATCCCGATGATGTTCCCACTCAGCATAACCCGGTCACTCGTTACAATGTTGACGTGCCCGAGAATGACCCCAAGCTACAACTATTCCAATTTCCCGGTGGCAAGGCTGGTAAAGGAACAAAATATAAATTGGAGAACGAAGAGAAGGATTGCATAATGCTCTATGTGCTTATGAACATGAAGGAAGTGGTCCCATTTGTAAGGTAAAATGGTGAACAAATTACTTTGCAGCTAGTAACCTCGTCTCGGTCTAATGCTTATTTTCTCCTTTCAGCGAATTCATGGATGAAATGTGGCCGTATGATGAATTGCCCCAACCCTCGGAGATGGACACTCTACTGAAAGAGGGTGCTCCCGGAATTAATAAAAACTTCGTGTCATGGTTCATGGAAAAAGTAATTTCTAACCTGTCCTCTTACCTTGCAACATGTGACTTGTCCCTCTTATTCCACGTAACTAATGCACACAATTTTTTTGAAATGTTCTTGTAGGGCCGTGAGAGAAACGTTGATATGATAGATGAGTTGAAATGTGTTTCCCAAGGTTGTAGCCGTGAGGTGACCAAGTATGAGAAGTATGATGTGAATGGGTTTCACTTCCATACAGAGACGCACCAGAAGGGTCGGGCGAATCCAAAAACGATAAATACTGGGGTCTACACCAAAGGAGCCAATAACTTTGATTACTACGGAAGGTTACAGAGTGTATACGAGCTGACATTCAATCGTACGAACGTGCAACTCAATATCGTCGTGTTCAAGTGTCATTGGTTCGACCCTATAGGTGGACAGAGAAGTGATAAGTCCATTGGGTTAGTTGAAGTTAGGCCTTCAACCACCTATAGCGGAGCCGATGTCTTTGTTGTGGCTCACCAAGCCAAGCAAGTTTATTATTTGCCCTACCCATGCCAGAAAGCGGAACACTCAAGGGTTGGGAAGTCGTCTTCCAGATATCGCCACATGGTAACCTACCGATTCCCTCTGAGGATGATTACAACAACATTGACCCTGTGACATATGAGGGGATTTTCTATCAAGAGGAACAAGACTTCGGGGAATATATCTTAGAACCGTTTGTTGAAGAGGACCTCGGGAACGATGCAGAAACTCGTGGTGAGTCAGTGGTGGATCTAAAGGACATATCTATGCTCGAGAAGTTACTTGAGGCGAATGATAATTATGATGAGCCTCCACCCATCGACCCTTCAACTTTGTACTCAAAAGATAGTGATAGTGATAGTGAGAAACAGAAAGAGAAAGAGACAGAGTATGAGAGTGAGAGGGAGAGTGATGATGGCTGGTGAGGGTCTTTTATTCTTAGTATTTATTTGTCAACATGCTTCTTAATTGCATTGTGCCTTTTATTCTTAGTATCTTCATTTATTTGTCAACATGCTTCTTAATTGCATTGTGCCTTTTATTCTTAGTATCTTCATTTTATTATGTCTTTGTGCTTAACTGTTTTCTTTTTCTCAATGCAGGTGACTGAACAATATGAGCAGCGGCAAGGAAGACTCGGCGAGCTTGCTTAGGACGATGGCGCATGTGAAGAGGAATATTCCTAGAGCACCTAGACGGAGTGATCGACCCACGGTGCCCAATCCGCGTTACGCCGATGGTACCGATGGACGAGGACGATGAGGACGAGGTGGAGGACGAGGTGGCGGTGGGGTACACATGGACTTTGATGAGCCACCCTCCACTTCTGGCGACGTGGCTCCTGAGTTGTTCCTAGAGGGTCCGTCTAGTAAGGAGGTGGAGATGGAGATGGAGTCTACACACGAGTCGGACTCTAGGGATGAGTTGGAGGTGATGGAGGGTGGGGGTGCGCCGAAGCCCTTGAAGACTCGTGGAGAAGCTAAAGTCCCCGAGGCGAGGAAGGAGCCTAAGACCCATGATGAGAAGGCCCTTATCATTCCTTCGAGCGATGAGTAAGTGTAGTACTTTAGAATTTTCGAACATGTATTTTCATCTTGGTCATAATAAACAATTTGGCATGTGTACTAATGTGTGATTTATTTGCAGCAACTGGACATGGGAGGTCAAGCCCCCCGCCAGCCTAACAGCTTGCTTGGGGCTCTGATTAAGAAGTTCTGGCCGGGCAGATACACTCCCCTTAGCACGGTCCCCGGTGGCGAGACGAAGCTAGCCACTACTTGGGCGGACTATGAGGATGCCCTCGCCGTAGGCTTCACGACAACTGCCGAGGCCGTGACCACCAAGTTTTGGGTAAGACATATATTTCTCGAGCACCGTTCATAGTTGATGACCCTAATGTGCTAACTCATAACTTTCACAACTGATTTATGCATGATTGAAGTGCTTCTATCGTGTGGACCCGGAGCTTGATAGGAAGGCGTGTCTCACTTTGCGTGGCGCTTGTGAGAGGTTGACACCGCAGCAGTGGTACAACCAAAAGGTCACCTGCGCTAGTGCCTTTTGGGCTAACAAGGGTCAAGAAGGAGTACTATGTCGGTAACGAGCCTACGCAGGAATGGGCAATGACCATTGAGGAGTACATGTCGGTGAGTAAAATGTCAATGAGATTCTACATTGCTGCTAAGTTTCATTGGATTATCTTGAGTTGAGTATTGCGTTTTTAGGTTTGTCCCGAGTGGGCCGAGCAGCATAAGGAGGCATGGGAGGAGCTGATTAGGGCAAGGTGGCTCAAGATGGACGAGGAGTTTGCAGCCGTGTCGAGGCGTAACATGGAGAACCGAGGCACCGGTGGCACACACTGCGAGGGAAACCGCGACTACAGCCGCTACAAGGGAAAAGTTGTACGTATATACATGGAACGACCTTCTTTCATTTCCCGTCATGTTACGTTTGTGATACGCATAACCTTTCTTTTTGCGATGCAGTTGGCCGAGGTAGCACCTGGGACGGTGCTTCATGATCCCGAGATATATGACATGATGCGGACGAAGAAGAAGCCCAATCCAGCATTGCCTCAGCCCCAGTACTATGGCAATGCCAAGGCCGCCAAGGAGGACTACTGCGACATAGTGTTGTCTCTTCACCCGGAGGTGGATGACCCCTTGCGCATGCCGACCGAAGAGGAGTCGTTGGTCCTGTCGGGGCGCGGGCGTAGGCATGGCCGTTACCCCTTTCTGAATAAGGCGGTCAAGCCTACCCAGCCACGAGCTACACGCGTCTCAAGCATACCCTCACCACCGACAGCCCCCAGCCTTGTCCCCGGCCTGCTCGTTCACCCGCCTACGATGTAAGTTTTCCTCATTTTCATCCTCTTTCCGGTTTTCATTCCTACATGGCTAAGTGTTGATGAGATTCATTGTTTCTAAAATTGTAGCCTGAGTTCGAGGCGGCCTTCGAAGCCTATAATGAAGCGTATCAGCAGGCCTCTGCGCAGTGGAATAAGCAGCATACGGCCTACATGGCGTATATAGAAGTAAGTTTGAATCTTTTTTCTCGCAAGTAGATGACAAGTCTCAGTTTGATGCTTTATTTCTGCAAAGCCTGACTTGTAACCTATCTTGCAGGCACTGATGATTTCTTTGTCTACTGGTACACCGCCACCGGCTCAAGTTCCCATGGCGGGGGAATTCCCTACCATGTCATCGAGGGAAACTTTCTCTATGACTTACTACGGATCCACACCGGTAAGTTCTTTGCCAAACCGGTAGTTACCACTTTCCTTTGCCTCGCAAGTTGCTAACATGTAGGGAACATGTAGGGAACGGGATGCTCCGGGAACCAGGCCTCGCGGGGTGGGCGCGAGGTCACACTGGTTCATGAAGGTGGTTGGTCTACTGGGCGTACTCCCGGTGCTTCTCCGTCGACTTCTCCTGGGAGTACTCCCGGTGCCTCTTCGTCGACTTCTCCTAGGCGTACTCCCGATGCCTCTACGTCGACTTCTCCTGGGCGTACTCCCGGTGCTTCTCCAGCTGGTTCTTCTGCAGCTTCTACTGGAGCGCAACCTCGGACCCGGGCTTCTCGTTTCGCCAACGATGAGGGCGGATACACCCTGCCCGGGTCCTTCATGTAGTCGGCTCACACTATCTATGTGCTTGCTTGCTACTACTATTCCTATCATGCGCTAGTTAGTACTATGTATTTGGATGACATGGCACTCTCCTCTTGTATGCTATTATGTGCACCAGGTATGCTATTATGTGGATTATATGCTATTTTGGTGAATTATGGTGAATTAGGATGAATTTAGATGAATTTTGATGTATTTGGATGCATTGGAACCTGCTGAACTGTGAACTGGAACCTGCTGAAACCAAAAAAAAAATTATGGCCATGTCTACGCCGAGGGTAATGCCCTCGGCATAGAGCCCTGTCTGTCACCATATGGTCAGGTCTATGCAGAGGGCATTACCCTCGGCGTAGACCCTAGCGTACGGCGCAAGGAAGACAACACGGGCACGCGCACAGACGCCACGTCACGCGCTATGCCGAGGGCGTCTGCATGGTGGCCGTCGGCGTCTGCATGGCTTGGGCGCCCCTCGGCGCGCCACGTCGCGCGCTACGCCGAGGGTAATGCCATCGGCGTATGATGGCCGCCGTTAACGGCGACGGCACGCCGTGGATGCTACGCCGAGGGCTCGGACGCCGAGGGGCTCACGTGGCCGTCGGCTCTACGCCGAGGGCCAGCCCTACGCCGACGGCGCAACTGCCTATGCCGAGGGAGGTAGAGGCCGAGGGCCAGGCGTGGCTACGCCGAGGGCAGCCGGCCGTCGGCGTCTCCGTCGATTCCTGTAGTGTGTGGGATGCGTGACTCTGTAGAGTCTATTGTGGTCGGACCAGCAAAATGTTTGGGAGGAACCTGAGTTTAATTGGACGGGGGCATGTAGAAGTTTATAAGGTTAAGTGGTATACAAGCATTTTTTTTGAGAACCCGCAACGGATGTGCGCGTTATTATATTAAGCTGACAAGAACGCCAAAGAATGGCTACAAAACCACACTCGCCTTTCGGCTTACAACACACTCCGACATCAACAACGACAAGCATGCCTAACCAAACCTCTATCCAAAAAATGGCGAAGAGGTGAGGTATCGAGCCTCAAAACCGCGTCACAGCCAACACGAAGCACCACCAAAGCACGACCGAACACCAAAGTTGTCCAGACCAACGTACCACTACTCAGGTGCCTAGAAGAATCGGCGAGCGAATGGCAGGGTCTGGCCGAACTTGGTAAGGACATGACCGGAGGATGTTGATGATGATGTACATTGCGCCTCGGAGACTCACACCTGAAGAAGTAGATTGCACATCACAACCGAACCTCGCGGGAGAAACCAGCGAGGCCACCAGCTCCGATTGCCACAGCGGGGACACCCCACACAGCCTAGGCGACGCCTCCAAGAAGGGAAACGTCGTTGTAGCACCGCCGCCGCCCGGTCCGACCAAGCGAGACCTAGGGTTTCCCCCGGCATCGAGTGGAGGAAAGGTCGTGCCCATGAACACGCCTCCAAGGAGGAAGTGGCACCCGCGAGCGTCACCGTGGTCGGCTTCGGAAGCACCGAGCAAAGCTTTCACTCGGGCCGCAGACCTCTCCCCTAACAAGACGGAGACAAGCGGTGAGGTTGCGAGGCAAGGACTACCACCGCAGAAGCAACTCAGCCGCCGGAGAAGGAGAAGGTTGCCAAACCACCGTAGCAAGCACCTTAGTTCGCCGGATCCGAGACCGAGATGGTCAAGACAAGGGGAAGCGGTGGGTACTGCCACCACCGGAGCAGCAGCTCCGGCCACCACAACTGGAGGAGGGCACCACGGCAGCCAGCCCACCGGCAAGATCCGGAGCCGAGCAGGCGCAACCCGGGGCGACAGGCCCGCCCAGGCCCATGGCGATACAAGCATTGTGCGTTGGTAGTAATAAAATGTGATTGTGGTATCTCAATCAGTAGCAGGTAGTCGATGTGTGCAAGCAAGGAAGGAATGGATCGCTGGAGATACCAGCCCGTGGTCGACATGCGAACTTGCTTCACCCTAGCGGCCTAGCCCAAAGAGACCTTTTTTTAAACATAAGGCTCGAAAGTACAACTTTGAATTAACAAAGCCATCAACCGGCCAGGCGTACAACGGTAGCAACAACATATAAGAAAAAAACAGCGAAATGCTGGGGTTACCAGCTTACGATACACCAAAAGGAGCAACAAAGAAGAAGAAGAGAAACAAGGTACAAAACACTAGCTAACTAGGCAGAGAGCTTGATTCCGTCGATGGAAGCGTCGTCTTCTGTTGCAAGGGCACGACACCGAGAACTGCCCTGAACTAACAGACGTCCCATGCTTGCAAAGCGCACCCATGACCGTCAGAGCGTGGTTATCTTCCTGTCTCGAGATACTAAAGAGGGAGGGCTTGATGGAGACGCCTCCAAGGAGGAGAGCGGCACCCAAGGGCGTCGCCGTCACCCGCACCGGCCGAGGCCTTGCCGGGCTTCCGCCCTAGCCCAACCACCACCCCTCAAGACGCAGCCTTGACACTTATCCTACGACACATAGCTCCCACGGCGTAAGGAAGAAACCACCGGCATCGCCTGAGGCATGACGCCTGCGGTGACCCAGCATACCACTGCATGTTGTAGTATACAAGTCGTTGATATGATCTTTGCGAAGGGACTTCTTCACAATTTGCCATATCCCTCAGAGTGGTACAACAGAAACAATGCAGGTCATAACACTCCATACTTTATTACAAACATTGTCTTAACAAGTTGGTATTCTCACAGGTCCTATGAGAACACCCTAAGATACTACTTAAGTACGATTACAACTCATAACAAATATAAAAGAGAGCTCAACAACTTATTTAGGTAAGTTCTACGTTGCTCGGCTCTATGATGCTAGGGTATGTCACTAATCCTCCACCTCCATGTCATCTGGTCTGTAGACTATCCCATAGTCTACACCTTCCACTCCGCCGGTAAGATCAGGTTCTTCGTAGACCAGCTCGTAACTTCCTTCTGGTGCTCCATCGTTGATGGCCTCCGCTTCCGGATCACAGTCTAGCAAGGGTGTCGAAAGAAAGTGAGTACAGAGGTACTCAGCAAGTTCTAAAAGAATAAAAAGGTGTTTGATGCACTAGCTACGACCATTGATCAGGAAATCGCCGGTCAATGCATGTTTTGCAATCATTTCTTCAAAAGGTTGCTTTTATTATGAAAACTATGCCCGTCAGTCTTCACAGGTTGACTAGAACTTCGTGGAGTTCCTTTCTGCCGCGTTCGCGAGTTCCCTTCCCGGAACAAGGAGTGACAGCCACAATGTGATACACTCTGCAGAGGTGCGTTACTTTTCCCACAAGAGATCTCACCCTTTTTGCCATCCGCAGGGACTTGCCCCCGTTCACACTTCCTTTGGTGTGAGGCCAGGTATAAAGATCCAAGCCCACACCGCCTTCTCCGCGACTGCAAACCCACCCTTTTGTCTAACCGTACACCTCCAGTAGACTTCCCCCGATAATACGGCTTTACTCATGGTGTACTCCGGACAATCCCTCATAGATCGAAGAGCTTATCATCACTAATGGATGGGGATTTAAAAGGATTTCCCAACCTATTGCGGCAGTGCCTCCAGCACCCCACCGGCTCTCCGATCCGTTGGCGTGCAGAAGGGAAAAGATACGGCTGGCTTCCCAGAGCCATTATAGATCTCATGGTCAACGCGGTTTGTACGGCGCTAGAATCACTGGACGGCATTGGTAATTTAATCCTAGGGTGATATAACCCATTGCAATGGAACCTCCACCATATCAACACATACCATGGTTCCATTGCCATCCACATAGTCATATTCATAGTTGGAAAGTAACATTTCATTTGCGATGCAGGAATGATAAGTATATAGCTTTGCATTAAAGTAATAGAAAATACTCAAGTTGGTATGAGCAAGGGTGAACTTGCCTGTGGACTCCGAGATAGTGCAGTTCAATGCAGTTGATGGAACCTGGACCTCGGGTTCTGTAAGAAGCATCATTGCCCGGTAAGGACAATGTTATAAAATCCAAATAATGCAATCATGGATGGATTATTTTATGTTGAATCCCTTTACCCCGTTGAGTTACAGCCATTTAGGGTTGTATTTAAGATTTATGTCTTTGACGGTAATTTACAATTGATTTAAAATTATAAACCATTTTTAGTTCACACAAAGTACAATAATACAAAGTAAAACTAGTTACTTGGTAATCCCCTTAATCATTCCAAAAATAATTGAAAATTATAGAGTTACCTCTATAGTTTTTGGAAATAAAAAGGAGTATAGTATTTTTCTGGGAAAAATACCCTTTTTCAAAAGAAATGACTTGGAATAATAGAATTTCATTTTGAAATGTTTGAAAATAAGTATTTGAACTTATTTGAGATTTTTCCTTGAATTTTAATTACAAGGAAATAATAATTTTAAATTCCAAGTTATTATTTAAATTCTTAAAGTTCATAATTTTTAATTTGTTTCATAAGTTCCATTTCATATTTTATTCTTGTTAAGATTTATTTTTCATTCATTAATCCAATTTTTAATGGATTTTTAGAGTTGTGTTTGATTTATTAAAATTTGGTAAAGTTCTGGCCTTTTAGTAAATGTTAAAAAGACCAATATACCCCCTTGGACCCATATTGGGCCCAACCCAATAACTTAGGCCCATGGGACAGCCCACTAAGGCTTGCCCCATAGCGGCTTGGTGGAGCCGAACGGCCCACCGCACTCTCACTCACTCGGCCCTCTCACTCGCTCGTCCTAACCCTAATCTCTCTCGCGACGCCCTGGCGATGGCGTCGCCGCCATGGCCGCAGCCTCGCTCCGGCCATCGCCGTGCTTCCCTGACCTCGCCACCTACCTGATCTGGACCGCCGCGAGACGATCTATCGATCTGTCCGCGTGGTTTCCTCGATTGCTTCCCCTCCTGGCGAATCGCCTCCGATCTGGATCTCGTGGAGAATCGCCTCGACGAACTCCGGCGAGATCTCGTCCTCGCCGATGATGGGTACGCGCTTGGGGTTGACCTGGCACGGGTGCTGCTTGCAGTACTCGTGCCGTCACCTCAGGTGCTTGCTACGGCGGTGTCCGGTTCGTGTCCGGGTTCGCCGGCGTAACGTCGGCGCCTACCCCGGACTTGCAGCTGTTAGGGCCGCGCGAGCACCGCCTCGCCATGCCCTAGCCTCTCGCTTCCAGGCGCAAGTAAGTGTTGCATCTCTTCCTTCTCTTCTGTGCGCCTCCCCTTGTTACTGTTCTTCTTCCTCCTCATGCTCTGTTGCTCTCTGGTGATCCTGTGATCACACAGAGCCATGCTATTCCTATGCAATTTGCCTGTGCTTACTGTTAACTGCAAGCTCATGGCCCAATTACCATTTACTGGTACTGGCACATGCTGCTTTGCTTGCTATTCATGCTGTGCTTGCTTCTCTGCTGCTCCTAGCATGCTCTATACTTGCCATGCTCTGTTGTACTTGCTCAAAAGCTAACTATGCCATGCTATGCTTGGTTATGACTTGCTTGTGCTTACCGGTCTATCATGCTTGCTTGTCTAGGTGTACTTGTGATGCATCCGTGACACTTGTGTGTGTGCCGGTGGTGCCTGTGATATGCTTCGAGTGCTTCCTTCGCAAGCTAATGATCCATTGGATCATTCCTTGCTTGTTGGCTAACTTTCCGTGTAGCTTGGCTTGCTATAATTGACCCATTTGATCAATTGATTGTCGGTGATAGCTTATCGGCTACATCGTGGCTAAATGATTTAATTGTCTTTGTGATGCTGATGCTCAAGCATCACTGTGCTATTGCTTACTTGTGCTGTTGCTCATCTTAGCTACCTAGACTTGCTCTAGTGGCTATAGATTATCTGTGTTGCTCCATAGTGTGCTATCATCATCGCTTAGCATGGATCTCGTGATAAATTCATGCTTGTATTAATTAGATTATGATGAACTGCTTATGCGGTGATGATTAAATTACTTGCTTGCAAATGATTTGATCTGTTCATGATTATCCGGCAAGCAAATAGAGTCCGAATCCATTTCGGATAGTGATGAGATATATTTGGCTTTCTCTTAATTGGTGCTAAGTGTGATGTGACCTCAGTAGCCTTGCTACTGACTGGTTGCTCACATGGTTGGTTGGATCTTGTTGGCTACTCATCTTTGCTTGCATATTTGGGGATCATAATAAATATGAATGCCAATATGCTTGCCTGTGAAGAAATCTAGGGTTTCTGATGGTTGTGTGCTTAGGATTTACTGTGTAGTCTTAGCTGCTAATCTATGCCATCTACTGGTGCTATCTCGTGCATCTAATCTGGCTAGTGTGTGCATCTCGTGCATATGTGCTAGTTTACGTGTACAAGATCCGTACCTAGATGCTTTCTATTTTGGTGGCTTTTGATCGGCAGTATTCCTTGGTGAAAACCAAGTGATGATCTACCCATATGAGCATCCGCTCATCCCATGCTTATTTCATGCATATGATGGATCGGATCCCTTGGATCTTTTCCAGGAACAAAGTATACCTTGTTCCAGCTCCTAGAAAGAAATGTTTTGTTGATGCAGACTTGTGGTTTGTGTCACAGCCCTTCACCTCTAGGTCTTGGATGATCTTCTCAGGTCACCATGATTTCTGGTGGTTGAGTGGGTGTGTGTGTTGGTTCTGTTCTTGCTCAAGAACTGGATGAATTATGCTGTGCTACCTTCACCTTACCTTGTGAATCCTTATCTGGTCGACTGGTTACTATTTCTAGGGTTTGTGTCCCTTTTATATGAACCCTGCTTTTGTTCTTGCATTGACACACAAGCCTGGCTTGCTTTGGTGACTAAGCTGATGCATGGCCTTGTTGTTGCCTCGCCCAAGACACATGAGCCGTGTGCTCTCATATGCTGAAACTTGAGCCCCTGGTTGTGCTCAGGTTTGGTCTCCTGCTGCCCTTATCTTGTGCTGTCCATGGTTTTGGACAAGCACAAGTGTGCATGACACTTGGTTCTGTCCAAACTGAATTCTTTGGCTAACACTAACATTCTGGCTAGTGTTGGTGTTTTATTTTGCAGGTTTTTGAAGATGAATATGGCCAGAAGATATTCTCGAAGTCATTTAGTCTAGATTTTAGTTTAGGAGCAATATTGTAATCTTCATTTTCATTTCTGTTTATTATTCATCAATTCTTGTATCAAGAATGTTGTAAAGACAATGTAATCTGTGTTGTGATATCAATAAAGCTCAAGTTTTTGTTTATGAGCTTTTGCTTTATGTAATGTTTATATTCTGAATTAAATATTGTATTTAATATTCAATTGTGAAATTCAAAGTTATTTGAATTCATAAGTTGTGTTTGTATTGAGAATTCATATTTATATTGTTCAATGCTTATTGTTAAATGTATTAACACTTGTCAAATGAAATCATTCCCCAAATCAATAAGATACAAAAGATATCATGTCGAAATTCCCCTAACTCACATTGCCTAACCCTTTGTGCAATATGAGAGAGAACCTCGATCCCTCTTAGGTTTAGTTGCAATAAGGCGCGAAAAATTTCCCCAGTTTTGCAATGAAATGCACATCCCATTTCTAAATCTACCCTTCGTTGTTCCTATGTTCTGGGTTATTACAGCCTCTCCCCCTTAACAGAAACTTCGTCCCGAAGTTAAGATTGGTACTCGAACATCTCGGGGTAAGACTTCCTGAGTTCTTCTTCCGTCTCCCAAGTAGCTTCTCGCTCAGGATGATGTTGCCATTGCACTTTGCAGTATTTGATTGCTCTGTTTCTTAACTTCTTCCATTGTACTTCTAAGATCTTTTCAGGCCTTTCCACATAAGTTAAATCAGATTGCAATTCTATTTCCTCATATGTGATGGGATCATCCGGTGCCTTCAAACACTTACGGAGTTGTGATACATGAAATACATTATGAACTTGACTTAGTTGTGCCGGTAACTCCAACTCAAAAGCTGTTCCTCGATTCTGACTGATTATCTTAAATGGTCCAATATATCGAGGACTTAACTTTCCTTTCACTCCGAACCTCTTAAGTCCTTTCATTGGGCTAACCTTTAAGTATACCATGTCTCCCACTTTCGGTTCCCAATCTCTTCTCTTTAAGTCGGCGTAACTCTTCTGACGACTCTGAGCTATTTTGAGTCTATCCCGGATCACCTCGATGACTTCTTGTCTCTCCTTGATGTAGTCCGGTGTAAACTCCTTGTTTTCTCCGGTTTCAAACCAACAAATTGGTGATCTACATTTCTTCCGTACAATGCTTCGTATGGTGCCATCTGGATGCTACTCTGATAACTATTGTTATATGAGAACTCTGCTAAAGGTAAATGGCCCTCCCATGAGCCTCCAAAGTTCAGAGCACAAGCTCTAAGCATGTCTTCAAGTATCTGATTGGTTCTTTCGGTTTGTCCTCCGGCTTGTGGATGATATGTCGTATCGAAATCCAACTTGGATTCCAAAGATTCTTGTAGTTGTTTCCGAATGCTGATGTGAAAATTGAACCTCTATCTGAGACTATCTTCTTTGGTACTCCATGCTTACTCACAATCTCCTTCACATATATATCCACAAGCTTTTCTGCAGTATCTTTTGTGTTTACGGCTATGAAATGATCACTCTTGGTAAGTCTGTCCACTATTACTCATATCATATCCTTCTTCTTACTAGTCATTGGTAGACCAGTAACAAAATCCATTCCGATTTCATCTCATTTCCATTCCGGTATCTCTAGTGGTTTGAGTAATCCTGCAGGACTCTGATGCTCTGCCTTCACTCGTTGACATGTATGACATTCCGAGACATATTGTGCTATTTCTCTTTTCATGTTGTTCCACCAGAACATTGAGAACAAGCAAGTGCGAGTGCACTTGCCCTATCTCACAGCCTCCCACGATAGCACCTTTGGATTTCCTTCCCTTCTTTCTTAGATTTATTTTGCCCCAAATTGCTTGCTCACTTATTAGTTCGGACGCAAAAAAACGCTGTCTTATTGGTTCGGTCGATCGCTACAGCTGGCCTGTAACATGCATCATCTGACTTTATACACTGCACGTGGGACCGATACATGGCATGGCCCACTTGTCATTGTCGTTGGGTGTCCTATTTCCGGTAGTTGTTCTTGGCATCGGGCGTGCTGCGTGCTCCTAGTGGAGCAGCCTGGCAATGTCCTTTTGCTCGGTTCCTTGTGCTGACACGAGTGTAGCCTTCTCTTGGCTTCTACATGTAGGCCCGGTTAGATCCTGGCCCCGCCTGTCTGTGTCATTTTGCCTTGGAAAAAAGGTCACTATATCTACTTTGCTGCGCGTCTGCACAATCTTATAGGCTTTTTCTCTGCCCCTCTTCTGTCCTAGACCCACCCGATTGTCCTCTCTTTTTACCTTCGTCTTTCTCGAGCTGAGCCGCTCAGATACTGCAGCCGCGTCGCTGCGCCGTCTCCTGCCCGCCATTGTTTCTGAGCCATGGAAGGATTGGGTTGAGGTGCTGCAGGTTTCTTTTTGGGGATTTCAGCTCTTTTTTTTTTACCGTGTTCATATTCTTTTCTTCTGTACTGATTCTGTGTATCCTTGACTAGAGCTTGTTCGTCATCTGGATTGATGGTCCCTGCTTCATTCGCCTGTCGTTCTTGAGGTATGCGTCTTACTTTTCTTTGGTCGGCGCCTCCTGCAAATACTCCCGATAGCTCATCCTTCCCGATTTTCCCCATCCAGATTGGTTCCGTCCGTCTATTTGTCCGTCCACCACATGTGGCTTCGACGCTCTCGCTATTTCTGCCGAGGTATGTCTTCTACACATCGTTCTACTTTTGATTTGCCTGGTTGTCCACATGGTCTGATTCAAGGGTGCTTGTTGCAGTTCATGTATTTGTTGAAATGCCTGTGAGGTGATGATCCTGTTGTAGACGCTTAGGTTGTGTTTGTGTTCGTTTGCCGTGCACTTAATTTTTAATGGATGCACCATCTTCTGTCTCCCGTTCATCTTCAGTTCAGAATCAGAATAACACATTCCTTTGTTTCTTGAAGGAATTGGCACGTGAGGACTTGGGATATCAATGCAAGGAAGGCAGCTCGAAGTGACCATGGTACACCTCTCTTCCCGTCCCTGAACCTGGTATCCATATTAGTTACCTTATTTTTTGTATTTGGTTTCGATTTTAACATAGTATTTTTTGTATTAGATAATTATTTAGGTACAGCCATGATGTCTCCTTTCTCAATAGTTTATCTGATTTTTCTACTGGATTCTTATTTGCAGGGACTCATAACAAACATGTTGTGATGCTATATGTACGCAAAATATTTTTCGGGTTTAATATGATGTAAAGGTGGCAGGTATATTTCCATCCCAATGTGTGTCATTCAGAAATTTCTCTCTGTACAGATCTTGGGTGTCGAACATCTTTGGTATCGAACTTAATGCGTTTCATATCCCAGTCTTAGCGCTTCCTTTGATTGATGGATTCAGGTTCTTCTTGTTCTTGTATGCTAATAATTCTCTTTCTGGTATACACATGAGCTCTTTTATTGACCATAAGTTCGATTAAACCATTGATTCAATTTATACTTTGATTGTTTCTTTCCATTTTGTTATGCATACCTGTAGTGATTGAAACATTTAGATCCATTGTGATTACAATTGGTTTTAGGCTTGATGATGCAATGCAATTACATGTTGGAATTAGAAAATTGGTCTGGTGAATTATTTGCATCTCCGCTCTATAGAATCTAGAACCATTACTTGCGACCAGGAAATAAACTATTTGATCATGTGTTAGTCCGAAGGTTTTAACTCTACCACAGACTCTCCCGAAAAGTGTGTTGCTATTTTATTTTGTCTCCGCCATGTTAATCTACCGTAATCGTGCAAAAAAAATCAGTAGAAAAGTTCTTTCATATTTCTGGACTGTTCAATTTATGATGGTCGCCTCTTCTGGGTGTGCTTTATTTTCGAAACATTTAACATAAGATATTACTTGTCAAATATGGCATAGCTTGCACCATACTTCAATGTATTCAAATCTATCGAGTAAAACTTGCAATTTGAGATGATCACCTCGTGCATTCATTTTGCAATCGTTGAAAATGGTGTAGGTTTTCAGTTAAAATGTTCTTTACTAGAGTCTGTCGCTAATATGAGCAGACCGACAAGTATGATGTGGTATCCCGTGAAGACTCGCACAAACCGTTGCTTTCTAGCTCCTATGGTGCCTGGGATAGGTGCTAAATTCGGGTCATACCGGTCTTGCGGATGAGAATGAAGAAGCCATTCAGGCATTTTCAAGTGTTTCCTTTCAACACTTTAATAGTATTTTTTGGAATATTTTTAATAGCATCTCCAGTGGTGATAAAGATGGTTGCATTTGCTTCAACATTTTTGCAATATTTCCAGTTGGAAAGATAGCAAGTAAACACCATTAACTGACTGCTTGTCTACATTTGAAGTCAATAAAATCAGTTATGCATGCTCTCTTTTGATTCTTGTATGGTTAATTTCTGCTGAAATCAGTAACCATAAAAGATCACATGCCTTTTTTTCTTCCTTGTTGGTGAAAGTTTTTTTACTGTTAGGGTCTCCACGGGTTTGTTAGCCTTTTGTTTGGGAGACTTACCAGTCTTTGTCCGCTCCTTCTGCAGCTCTACTGCGGCGCGATCGCTAAGGTGATCGCTAGCTAGGTCTTAGCCGGTGGTAGCATCTCGGGTGGTGTTGGTCGTTGGTGCCTCCGGGTGGAACATGGAAGGGCAGGTTGTTCTCCGAATGATGTCATTGTTCACCGAGTATTGGAGGCCAAGGAATTTGCAGCTTTGTGTAGATATGCTGTTCTACAGGTTGCTAGACATATTAGACATACATATACATGCTAAGACCTACAACCAAGGTGGTCAACTATCTGTTTTTAAGGAGGATGCCCGACTAGCATGTCCACAACCTTGACATGTTGCTATTTCATATTTTCTGATCTTTTATTTATATATCTTTAGATATGGATGTGCTTTACCAGTGTCAGCTTTTGTAAATAATTAGTATATCAGAAAGAGCACTGCCAGGTTGGTGATTGGATGGGATTGGAACGCAGAAGACCAGCGAGGAGGCGCCCCATGGGGCGCCCCAACCACTAGTCACCTTCAAATCCATATA
>NC_061510.1:279209535-279247794 GCF_022539505.1 Lolium rigidum
CCTAACTTTGTGCAATATGAGAGAACCTCGATCCCTCTTAGGTTTAGTTGCAATAAGGCGCGAAAAATTTCCCCAGTTTTGCAATGAAATGCACATCCCATTTCTAAATCTACACTTCGTTGTTCCTATGTTCTGGGTTATTACAACGCCGGCCTAGGAAACCACCCCTGGGTATCTAGGAGGCTGCCCAAACCAGACCGAACACCGTGTATATGTAGCCACGGAGACAATGGCGGCGACAAGCACAAAGAAGGTGGAGAGGGTGTGCCTAAAGCCAAAGAAGAGAACTTTGCGCCATCGGAGAAGCGCACAAGTTAAGCATGGTGGCGTGATCCAACTACGAAAAAGGAGGGACATTTGGTGACGCCTCCAAGAAGGGACACGGCGTCGAGGACGTCGTTGTCACCCGCAGCGGCCAAGGCCTTGCATAGCTTTCGCCGATGTCCACCCCGAACCGGAGGCCGGCCACCACCATGAGACCGCAGATTGGGAAACAGAGCTGGCACCGCCGGCAACACTACAACCAGTCTTGCCAGCCCAAGGGATGCAATGACCTAGACCCCGGGTCAAATACGCCAAGCTCAACGCCGACACCAGCCACGCACCGCCAGAATTGCCGCAGCAACCATAGCGTGTACAGCCCGTCCATGCAGCCTCAGAGCAGCTCCTGCCGTCCATGGCGAAGCACAACGCCCCGCCAAGCATATGGCGAGGCGGCGACAAGAGCCGGATGCTAACACCGCCACCACCGCATCACCCGCGCGCGACCGCGGCTGGCAACCAGCAAGCATCAGCAAGCGCCACCCACCCCTGGAGAGGCGTCACACGACTGCCCGGAGCCCCTGCCCCGGCAGCCAAGACACAGCCCCAACTGTGCCTGAGGCGACACGGACCCAACCGTGCCGCCAGCCTGACTCCACCAACGCCGGGACCAGCAGCCTCAGCCAGAAGCTTATCCCGAGCAAATCCAGGCCCGACACCCACCACCACGACGGGAGGACGGCGCCAAATCTGCAGGGGTCGGCGGCTACGGTCGATTCCGGCCAGAGACGATGCCGGGGCTCGTCACCACGACGGGGCGGCGTCGGAGCTGCACCAGGAGCCTGCAGCAGGCCTGGGCCACCAGAGACGACGTGGAGGAGCGGCGAGGGGCCCCCGCGCTGCGCTGACCTCCATCCTGCAGCGAGGAGGGCCACGAGACCAGATCCCCGCCGCCCCCATCACGGGCGCAGCACGGCCTTTGCCGGCGGCGGCCTCCAGGGGCGACGAGGCGGGGAGGGAGGGGAGGGGGGTGGCGGCGCTGGGGAGGCTAGGGTTCGCCCCCTGCGTCGCCTGGAGGGGACGACGCGAGGGCGTTTTTTCCTTCTTCTTTGTTCTCTTCCCAAAGAGACCTTCGAGGCCTTGTGGTCCCAAATAGACGTCGGCAACTCTGAATGCTCTCAACCTTAGCAAGATGTTCCTGAAAATTAAAAGGATGGTTATCGTGCATTGGCCTCACTCTTAATGCCCACTCTACATCCTTACGATATGCTTTTTGGCATGCCGCTAAATAAGATTCCTTCTCTATCTAAAATTGTTTTCACAAATATAGCATACTACAGATAGATACCATCGGTTAGATAGCATCTTTGGTATATGTGGCGGTTGATCTCGAAATTTACCGGCCGAGCATGTGTTTTCAGCTATCCTTGCAAACATCAGAGAGCTACAAACTCATTGATGTCATTGTGAGTTCCTGCCACGCTGAAGAAAGCATGCGAATTCAAAGATCATAGTCAACCACTAGCTCAAGGATGACAGTGCATTCTCCGGCGTGTCCCTTTTGCAGCCCTTGCCAAGTAAATGGGCAATGCTTTCAATCCCAGTGCATGTAATCAATACTCCCCAGCATTCCGGAAAAATCTCTCGCTGCATTTTGTGTCAGGAATCGAGCTCGAACGTGCGGAATCATAGGTAAAAATAAGTGGCTAGCCTAATCACTTGCCAACATATCATCAAAATCATTAATGTGAAAATAACTCTTAAGATACCATGCATTGGAATCATTGTCTCTTAACATACCACTACCTAGCATATCTAAGATACAGTCTAAGAGCATCTCCAGTCGCGTCCACCAAACCGTCCCCCAGACGGCAACAGATTGAGCGTTTGGAGGACGTGTTTTGTTCATGCCGCGTTTGGGGGACGTCGCTCCCGGCCGCGTCCCCCAAACGCCGCCCCCAAACTTTTTTAAGGGTTTTTGAAAACATAACTATTTATTAAATATAGTGTACAAATAAATATGTTTGCGAATTCAAATTAAAATACAACAAACAATAAAACAACTAAACTAATAAATAGGGCTAGATCAAGGTGCCGTGGCAATTGCTGATAATCCTTTGATCCTCCACAAATGCTCAACGAGATTAGCTTGAAGTTGATCATGAACATTGCTGTCACGGATCTCTGCGTGCATGGCGAGGAAATCAGCAAAATCTGCAGGCAACTCATGATCAACCTCCGCAAGAGGGCCCTGACACTCGTAGGGACCAACATGTGTCCTGGCATGATTCTTGCTGTCATCCTCGATGATCATGTTGTGCATGATCACACAAGCCTGCATCACCTCCCACATTTGGTCGTGAGACCAGTTTAGAGCAGGGTACCGGACAATTGCAGCTTGAAGCACACCAAATGCCCGCTCGACATCCTTCCTGCAAGCCTCCTGTCCCGCAGCAAAGTGAGAATTATTCTGACCTGATGGAGCCGAGATTGTTTTGACAAAAGTGGCCTATTCTGATATATATCATCGGCTATATAATAGCCTTCGGTATATTGATGGCCATTAATCTTATAGTTGCATGGTGGAGCATGCCTTTCCACTAGTCTGCTGAACACCGGAGACTGCTGCAACACGTTGATGTCATTGTCTGATCCCGTCATGCCAAAGAAAGAATGCCAAATCCAGATTTCATAATCTACCACAGCTTTAAGCACCACACTGGAATACCCATGACACCCTTTGTATATACCTTGCCAAGCAAACGGGCAGTTCTTCCATGACCAGTGCATGCAATCGATGCTTCCAAGATTTCCAGGGAATCCTCTGGCAGCATTTTGTGTCATTATCCTTGCAGTCTCTTCCTCAGTTGGCCCTCTCAAGTAGTATTTGCCAAACTTTTCCACTACAGCTCGACAAAACTTGTACATGCACTCAATGGCAGTAGACTCACTCATGTGAAGGTAGTCGTCCTGTGTATCGGCAGGTGCTCTGCATGCAAGCATCCTCATGGCGGCAGTGCACTTCTGAATCGACGAGAACCCGACAACGCCTACAACGTCATGCTTGAGCTTGAATCAGGGGTCGAACTCTCGAACACCGTGGAGGATATTCATGAACATACCCTTGCTCATCCTATACCGACGCTGAAAATTGTCGTCCTGAGTTGTGTCATCTGCGAAGTAGTCGTTGTGCAGCGTGGTATGCCCCTCCATCCTCTGCCAGGGCTTCGAGTTCTTTCTCCCCGGCCTTGATCATCCGCGGCGCGGCCTCTTCCTCTTCCCCGCCTCGGTGTCAAGCATGTCCTGGAGGGACGCGATGATCATCAAATGCTCCCGGAGGTCGTCGTCGAAGGCTTGCTCGTCCTCCAGCGGTAGGGCAAGCATCTCGTCGTCGCTATCCATGTCTGAAGCAAAATCAATGGTTAAAATTGCGCCGCGGCAGACGAGGCAACGAACATCGGCCAATCGCGCCTACCTAGCAAGTCGTCGAGCACCTTGTGTGCGCGCAGGTGAGGCGGATTTGACGCCGCGTTCTGGGACGCGCTGGCGAAGCGGTGGCGGCGGAACGTCCGACGAGAGTGCCAGCCGCGACGACGGTGCCGACTCTCAGAAGAGATGAGCTGTCGAAACAGCCGGCAAATCCAGCGGCAGCGGAGGGGTGGGAAGCGCGGAAGGGAAGGAGCGACGAGAAAAAATGCGTGAACCAACGGTTTATGAAAATAGTCGCAGACAGGTGGAAGTCCGCCTCACTTTTCGTTGTGTCCGATGTTCCCGGAGCGTCCCCTGTGGGGCGGGGACAGACTCGGAGCCCCGAACACCGTACCGAGCAGCGCCGAATAAAAAGAGGCTTTGGAGGACGCAACGGGAAACGTTCCGACGCCCCAATCTCTTTTTTTTTAGATGAAAAGGGGGTGGAACCCCCCAGGTTCCATTTGCATGCAACCAAGTTTGTTCACATAGTTTATTACAACCGAGCTGCGACCCTCGGGACACTATCAGCACATAACAGGTCCAGAGAAATACAACAGGCTAACACCCAGAAACTCATTTGTTCAGGCATCAAAACGGAAAGGAAACCTAAAAGATCAAACTCTAAAGTAAAACCAACTCCAGCGAGCCCCCCTGGAACGTTTCCTGGTGTCGACGATTTTCTTACTCCATCATCTGAGGACAAGCTCCCCGATCTTTGCCAGAAAGCCCCCTCAGGGAAGTCAGTTCCAGGCTATCCGGAGGAGTTCCCCATGGTGGTGATCCAGAAGGAGCGGATTCACGTCCAGGAGCACCGAATGTTTGTCCGGGCATAGCAGATGCCGGCTTTGATCGTATATCTGAGTCGGCGTAGTAGGTCCTTGACACCTGGCCAACTTAGCTCCTGGAAACACATTTCATTACGAACTGACCATAAGGTCCACAAGGTAGCCGAAGCAAAAATATTAAGCACTGTATTTTTATTATCACTTAACCACCAGCGAGCAACAGATTCAAAAGATTTCCCAATGGAAAGCTTAAAGATATCCGAAATGACATCCCAAAGGCTCGTTGCCACTACACATTCGAAAAACAAGTGTTTGGCAGATTCATGTTCATTGCAAAATAAACAGGAATCATCATCTACAGTTCTTCTCTTACTCAAATTATCTCTGGTTAGGAGCCTATCATTGGATAACAACCATAGGAAAATATGAATACGAGGAGGAACATGAAGTTTCCAAACTGTCGGAGTATGAATAGGAATAACTCCACCGTTATTAACAATACCATAAAAAGAGCTAACGAGAATAGGTCCCCGAGGAGTGGAAAAGCTGGACCGGAGAGTCCTCCTCATCAGAGAACCTTATTGTCTTAATAAGCTCAACCAACTCGAGCCACCTATTGAACAAAACGGGAGAAACCGATCGCCTAAAGGAGAATTTTAACTCAACCCCATCCCATACCTCACCGATTGTTTTTGACTGTTCATTCACAATAACATAAAGATCCCAGAATAAAATCTGGCCAAGCCAAATATCTTCCCAAAAAAGCACTTTACGCCCATTACCAACTTTCCATTTATAACCCACACGAGCAGCAGAGGCTGCCCACATCACTCCCTTCCAAAATGGAGAACAATGTGTAGGGTTGGCACGAAGAATATTTGGAGACAGATTATATTTATAATCTACAATAGTTTTCCAAATCTTATTATTATCAAGATGGTACCTTTTGATCCAAGAAGCAAGCAAGCACAAGTTAAACTCTCTAATATTCGGGATACCTAAGCCACCAAACTCCTTTTTTGGGAAACCAAGTCCCAGGAAGCCGAGATGATACTTATGAGAGTCACCCATGTTATTCCAAAAGAAATGAGCCATCTGGGAATTAATGATTTTGATAGCCCATTTAGGGAATTTTAAAAAAGATAGTAAATACATAGGGATACTAGCAATACAAGACTGGATAAGGATGAGTCTACCTCTATAGGATAGTAACTTACCCATCCACCCTGCAATACGTTTCATAATCTTATCTAAGATAGGCTGCAAGTTCTCCCTCCGCAACTTAGAAAAGTGAAGGGGGACCCCTAGGTAAGTAAAAGGAAAATCTGAAATTTTGCAGCCAAAGATCTGTGCAAACAGATTGGCCTCCTCCTCAACTACATTAATAGTAAGAAGGTCACTTTTATGATAATTAATGCGCATGCCGTACATACTGTTCGAAACAAGTCAACAACCATTTCAAATGCCTAGCCATATCAATATTCTTCTCAAGGAAGAGGATAGTATCATCAGCATATTGAAGACTAATAACCCCACCAGGAATAGCATTCGACATAAGCCCACAGATCATGTTGTTAGAAGCAGCTTTATATAAAAAATTTGTAAACACATCGGCAGTAAAGTTGAAAAGGATGGGGGACAGGGGATCACCCTGTTTTAAACCTTTCCCCGCAACAAAGTACTTACCATTGACATCATTGATACGAACGCAGAAAGAACCTTTAATAAGGACAGACTTGATCAGGTTACGGAATTTTAAACTAAAACGTCTAGATTTCAACATATCATCGAGGAAACCCCAGTCAACGCGATCATATGCTTTTTCATAGTCTAGTTTTAAAACTAGACCAGATTGTTTTTTTGAATGCACGTCATGGATAACCTCGTGAGCGGCAACAACACTCTCTAAAATGTAACGGCTTTTAATAAAAGCAGTTTGATTCTTTGCAATAATTCTATTACCAATAGGAGAAACTCTATTCGTCATAGCTTTAGTTATAATCTTCAAACTACAATTACCAAGACTAATAGGACGGAATTTCTTCATGTCACGAGCATCTTGCTCTTTAGGAATTAAAGTAATAATAGCAAAGTTGAGACGTGACACATCAAGAGTCCCTTTCTCAAAATCTCTAACTAAAGCCATGAAATCATTTTTTATAAGGGCCCAAAAATTCTGATAGAACAAGAAGGAGAATCCGTCAAGTCCGGGGGCACCTGCAGCATAAGATCCCATCACAGCGGCATAGATTTCCTCTTCAGAAAAAGGGGAATCAAGGAGGGCAATTTCCTCATCATTGAGTAAATCAGCCTCATCCCAAAAATCATCACCCAGGGAAAAATCAGTGCGAGTTTCTTTAGCAAAGATATTTTTGTAAAAAGTAGAAGCAATCTGAAGCATCTCCTCAGTAGATTCAACCGTTCCATCTGGACCATCCAGGATAGCAAGAGTCTTCTTACGTTTTCTTTGATTAGCTAAAGCGTGGAAATAGGCCGTATTACGATCTCCTTCGACTATTTTCCTATCCCTAGAGCGCTGCCAAGCCTTAGTCTCTTCCTGAACCCACAAGCTATCCAGCTCCACTTTAATCTCTTTCATACGAACATTATCAGCATTGTTCAAACAATTTTTCTCAGAAAAAACATCTAAGATATCAAACTCTTGCATAAGAGTTTTTTTTTTCTGAGCAGCCTCAATATTAATACCCCATCCTTTAGCCGCTTTACGTAGTGACCGCAATTTAAATTGCCAAATGTCAATAGGTGATGAAAAGCAGCACGGTGAATTCCACACTTTATGAACTAAAGTAGAAAATTCATCATGCTGTAACCACCATTTATCAAGTCGAAAAAGCTTAGGAGGGGGAGGGAAATTAAGACCAACATCAATCACCAGAGGAGTGTGATCACTCACAACTCGTGGCAAGGCCCTAACAATGGTAAGCGGGAAATGTTGCTCCCATTCAGTAGATGCAAAAAATCTGTCAAGAGTGGCTAAAATGGGATTATCCTGATTATTAGACCACGTGAACAGACGGTTAGAAACTTTAAACTCAATCAAATTCCACTTATTGAACCAATCATTAAACATAAAAGCCCACTGAGCATTAAAGTTATCATTGTTTTTCTCTTGCGGGTTACGAATTAAATTGAAGTCCCCACCAATAAGGATGGGGAGAGAATTATCTTCCATAAGGTCATGAAGCTCAGAGAAGAAATCCAGTTTATGATCGGCATAAGCCGTACCATAGACACCCACAAAACGCCATTTGAATTTATCAAACTTATTAATAATAACAGCAGAGACATAAGATGGGCCGGAGGAAAAAGAAACTACGTCAAATTTTTCCTCCTTAAACCCCATCAAAATCACACCCGCAGATTTCTTAGCTGGTAAAAAATCCCACTTAAAAGAATTATTACCAGTGATAATACTAAGGAAATTGTCACTAATTTTCTCCTGTTTAGTCTCTTGCAAAGTAAAAAAATCAAGCTTATTATCTGAAATTAAGTCAGACAAAGCCTGCACACGACCAGCTCTACTAATACTCCTAATGTTCCAAGTAGCACCAATCATGATATAGCTGCTGTATATATATTATTAACAAGATGAATTCTAGCACCTGATCTAATATGATTAGATCCACCAGGTAGCTGGTTTCTCACATCATTACAGGAACTAGGCAGAATGTTAATAGAAGGGTTATCACGATGGTCAAGCAATTGACCATGATCAGTGTCTATATCTAAAGTTCCAGGTAAAACCACAATCTCTTTGGGTGACGGTTTGTAGCTTGCTAGCATTGAACGAGCGGAGAAGCCGGGACCAGGTAGGTCTTGTTGCATCGCGTGCGCCGCTGACACACGCAACTCAGCGCACGCGTTGGTGGGAAGACGCGGTTCGTCCGCGCGTGCGTGCGTGTGCGTGTGTGGTCTCTCTCTCCCTGTCGACCACACGATCCCCATCTCTATCTACGTGAGCTGAATCTTCGGTTAGTGGCGGACCGACCACGGCGCGGAGTCAACCGTTACTATACGCGGCAACCAACGGTAATGCCCACCGTAAACCTCTCTGATTACCCAATCGATCTATCCATAGATTTATTCTGGAAGATGCAGTCGGCGCATGAACTCGTACGCGGCAACCAACGGTAAGTACCCATCACAACACCTGTGCAGCGATTAGACACTGGATCGGAGTATTTTATATATCCTGGAAAAATTCAATCGGCGCGTACGTCTTCTTTTCCTGTGTTCAGTTTCCTTTCTTCGAGTAGAAGCTGTCATCTTTTCTCCTGAAACTGCTCGCCGTCGTCCTCTTTTTCTTCCGCGGGCACTTTCCTTTCCCTCGGGACGCGCACCGGTTGGAAAGTATTCATATCTGACCAAATCACTATAGAGAAATACACGACCAGCTACTTGCATTTTCGCGTTGTAGTATCGCATCTTTTCTTTTTCTCTTCTTTTCTTCCTTTTCAAAAGAGTGACACTTTGACACTTGTTTATTTCCAACACATGCTTAAGTTAGTTGTATACTCGTTTCCGATGTTCCTTGCTGTGGTGTACTTCCACCGTTTAGCAACGGTGCAAAAGAAAAAGAACATTTCATAAAACAATAAGTTAAATTATACTCCTAGTACCTGGAAATCCACTTTTGATCTTGGATGCGTATGCTCTTGCCACCGAAGAAAATATTGTAAAATGTACATCTTAACATTATATGTGCGCAACACCAAGTTTCGTGGAAAACTTACAATCTTTTGTGTTACATGTAGAACAAATAAGAAAATGCCTTGTGAAGAGTTCTTTTATACCGATTCTTGCCTGTTTACACATGACACAAAAGGTATCAGGTTTTCATGGAACAACTTTGCGAATACACAAAACATGGAGATGTACACGTGATGTTTCTTGTTGGACTTTTTGACATGTTAAAATGTGTTTAAAACTCATTCAAAAACCAGGAGCAAATGCTCATGGGTGTAAAAACACCATATCCATAGGGGAAACAATCTAGTGATACCAGACTAAACGTGATACCATGATAGAAGCTCTCAAAATTAAAATTTACAAGTGTCTATTATAAAAAAAATTATTTACAAGATGTCTCTTAGTAATCCCTAGAATTTGTAGAACCAAATTCGAAATAAATATAGAGAAAAAAAGAAAAGTTGATATGTCAATAGTGTCATCTATGCTTTTGCCTTTTTTGTTAAACTAATAATGTTGGATTTGTCTTTTTTTTTTCTCTGTGTATTTTAAATTTGGTTCTGAAAATTCTAGTAATTGTGAACAAACATCTTATGAGCACTCACATATCTTTTTAAATATTTTTAGATACTTGTATATTGATTTTTGAAAAATGGTATTGTTTATGTGAAAGATGGTATCACTGGATACTTTCCCACCAACGTATTAATCTGAGAAATAAAATGAAAAAGAAAAGGCACATCCATTTCTAGCTGGACTGGACACATGGCGGCCGCAGCAAAGCGAGAAATAAATAATCATTAAACCAGTGGAATAAGAATAGTGTAATGGCAACCACCACGCGACCTTTGTCCGCTCCTCCTAGTATTTGAACCAAACCCCCGCTGCGGGTTCAGCAAAGGAATCAGACCCAATCCCTCCGCAATCAATCGTCCCCACGATGCCGCTCCTCCTCCTCCTCATGCTGCTCGCCGCCGGCGCGGCGGCGGCGGCGGAGGCGGCGACCCCGTCGCTGCCCATCGGCGTCAACTACGGCGCCAACGCCGACAACCTCCCGACTCCGACCGCCGTGGCCGCCTTCCTCGCCAGCAAGACCACCATCGACCGCGTGAAGCTCTTCGACGCCAACCCGGCCTTCATCTCCGCCTTCGCCGGCACGCCCATCTCGCTCGCCGTCTCCCTCCCCAACTCCGCCCTCCCGGCCCTCGCCGACAAGTCCACCGGCCTGGACGCCGCCCGCTCCTGGATCCGGGCCAACCTCTCCCCCTTCGTCCCCGCCACGAACGTCACCCTCCTCCTCGCCGGCAACGAGATCCTCCTCTCCACCGACACGAACCTCATCCTCTCGCTCCTCCCGGCCATGCGCCGCCTCGCGCAGGCGCTCAAGGCGGAGGGCCTGACGGGTGTCCGCGTGACCACCCCGCACTACCTCGGCATCCTCGCCCCCTCCGACGGCATCCCCTCCAACGCCACCTTCCGCGCCGGGTACAACGAGAAGCTGTTCCCGGCGATGCTCCAGTTCCACCGCGACACGGGGTCGCCCTTCATGGTGAACCCGTACCCCTACTTCAGCTACAACGCGCAGACGCTCAACTACGCGCTCTTCCGCCCCAACGCCGGCATCTACGACCCGGCCACCAAGCTCAACTACACCAGCATGCTGGACGCGCAGGTGGACGCCATCTACACCGCAATGAAGAAGCTCGGCTACGGCGACGTCGACATCGCCATCGGGGAGGCCGGCTGGCCCACGCAGGCCGAGGCGGGCCAGATCGGCGTCGGGGTGAAGGAGGCCAGGGACTTCAACGAGGGCATGATTAGGGTCTGCAGCAGCGGCAAGGGCACGCCGCTCATGCCGGGGAAGAAATTCGAGACATACCTTTTCTCACTCTTCGACGAGAACCAGAAGCCAGGGCCAATCGCCGAGAGGCACTTTGGCTTGTTCAATCCGGACTTCACGCCTGTGTACGACCTCGGATTACTCCGGGAAGGCTCGGTGAGTACTGCGTTCTCTCTTCTCTTCTGAATCTTCAGTTTACTTTTCTGTATTTTTAAGTTCACAGTCATATCAAATTGGGTGACCCTCGCGATCGATTTCTTTAGGAAAATGTGGTTTCAGTTTTTTCAAAATCTAGTGATTCGTGTAATCTGAATACACGAAAAATCTGATTGCAGAAAGAGTAACCTAGAAGAATCATTAGGTTATCTAAATTTAGAAACCGTGGGCCGCAGCAACTCTGTCATAGATGATCCAAAGCTGCACGCGGTACACTACTTGTGCACGGTTGCTGAATGCTGATCGAAGCCATGTCCTCCGTTCACACGTTACATCGTCATCAAAGAAGATGATGTATGGACTGGACCGGGGCGCCTCTCTGGAAAGGTCCAGCTGCTTGCGTCTCCGACTTTTCCTCGTATTCCCTGCATGATCTAGTTGGTCCAAAGCAGAGTATTCTGCCGCAAACGGCTGCTGTTCTTGACTGAGATCCCGTAACCGCAGCCCATGTGGACATGCGGTGAGGGCCTTGGACACGTCTGCATTTCTAGACGCGCTTCGGTGGGATCACAGCGGAAATTTCTGATCAAGATCCACATGCTCACATGTTGGCTGGCTATTCGTCGCTGCTGCAAATGTACCGTTAGGTTGACACAGGACGATTCCCAGTTAGCAAATAAGTAACATGCTAAAAAAGGCAGTAGGACCTGGTATTGGAATTAAAACGAATAATAGCAGAATAAAGGGTTTGCTGGCTTAGATCAACTGGTTGCCACCACTCGGGTGGTTGTTTTAGATAAGGCCATATCTGAAATTTTGAGGTATCATGTTAAAGACATCTTTGCGCTAACTTTATTTTCAAAGGAGAAGTTGTTTCTACCGGAAGTTTCCTTAGAGCAATAGAGACAGGGCTTAAGATTCTGTTGCGTCAAGTTTAAAGTAAAAGTTGAACCCTTGGGCTTGCCATATGGTTTACTGATATGCCTGCCTATGATCTATTTTTTTTGAGGGTAAAACACAATATATTAAGCTAGCAAGCCGCCTCATTAAAAACCTTCCAGTCCCCTTCGCCTGCCTATGATCTAAGTAATGGAGTAGGGCCAGCAAGTTCAGAATACATTTGGAGCAATGCTTTGCTTCGGTAGTTCGGACGGTGTCATCTCCTTCCCCCAGCAACGTATATTCTTACGCATCTATCTGTCCTGGCCATTTCCTTAGCCTTGTTGTAATCTGTTATGTTTCGAACGCATCAGTGTTATGGTGTGCATGTGGGTTAGGCTCTCCTATCAAAGGAAGGAAGCAGCCATTAGCTGGTTGCTTTCCCTGATGCTTAGGGAAAGTAACCATGTGGAGATGGGGTCTGTCTGTATTAATATTTTTTAGCATGACCTACCAGCTAGAATGTCTAAGATCTTAGGTGGGAAACCAATTTGAACTGGCCCTCTTTCTAACGGCACTATTCCAGACACCATATTTTCTCAATTCAGAGCCTGAAAAGTCGTACATAGTAAATGTTTTTATTGGAGAAATGCTTGTTGCTTGACTCTATTAGTCATATGTAAAACTGTGTCTTTATTCTGGCAATATGATGCTTAGGTTCAGTACTAATCCCTGACTTGGTGCATTGTTCTGCCTCATTTGCAGACTGTGGCTCCGAACCCTGCACCAAACCCATCGCCGAACCCTAGCCCTAAACCCTCGCCTTCAGGAGGCGGGAAGTGGTGCGTCGCCAAGACTGGCGCCAATGGGACCGACCTGCAGAATAACATCAACTACGCCTGCGGCTATGTGGACTGCAAGGCGATACAGAGCGGCGGCGCGTGCTTCGATCCAAACAACTTGCAGTCTCATGCCTCCTTCGCGATGAACGCCTACTACCAGGCCAACAGTGACAGCGCCTCGGCCTGCGACTTCAAGGGCACAGGCATCGTCACCTCCAGCGATCCCAGTAAGCCTTAGTTGCAATTTGCCATGTTTCTGAACTTGGTTGCGTCATTTGGTGCTTTTTGCTAGAACTGATCGATGAGTGATGATGGCCTTCTTGTTGTGGTGGCAGGTTACGGGAGTTGCAAGTACGTCTCCTGACGGTACGCAGCAAGCCACGGCAGTGCGAGGGCAAGGGCGCCAGCCTCGAGCCCACTACTAGCTCCAGCTCGGAGCCGCGTCAGCGGTAACGACGGTGGACTGTTGATACTGCCTGGCTTGCGCCACATTCTTCTATACTCGTGTCTGACAGCCATGCTTCTTCTTCCTTTCTAGTCATAAGTTGTCGATGATCGCCTCTTAGCTTAGCGCATATAGAGGGAGAAAACTAAGGAAAACAAAATGGAATGGTGTATTCCATTGTAGCGTGTGAATGTGATGTTGGGCCGTACCGCATTAATTTATTCTTCGTTTTCATCTGTTGTTGTCATTCTATTCTTATGTAGAAATACAAGAAACAAACAGATGAAGCCTCCTTGTCTGTGTGATCGTTATGCTCGATTGATTCATATAATCTGAATACATGAAAAAAACAATCCAAGGCATAAGTTCATGACGAACTCATGGGAATTGCCACATACTCAAGCCTCGAACCATCTCAGAACCATTATTACAACACGTAAAAAATATTAACGTTAAACACTAGTATCATAGAGTACTGTTAACTAATTGATGCACACTCATCAGAACCAACATGACCATACTAATATCGCACTCACTTAAGACACTTCTCAGATGTGCATTTTCATAAAGTTAGGACTAACATGTTACCCCTCAATTAGTTTAAGGAAATGTGGTGCATTTTATTCACGCAGATATTTATGTAAGTGTGCAGCTAGAACAAGTCAGCCCATCAAAGGGCCTGGGCCCAAAGTAACGGTAAGAGAATCTCCACGGGCGCCCCGGCATAGCCCTATCGGGGGCGCCGACACAACTTTCTTCGTTTGGGGAACAAGCTTCCACACCGGCGTCCTCCAAACTGGCGGCCCAATAGATTTTTTAAATAAAAAAGTTAGAAATATGGATAGAAATTCAAATTCAGGTTTTCGAATATGAAGTCCAGGCCAACATCCGGTCACCAAATTGCCGTCACACATAGTTCGATTGCCGAAAAAGACAAGTTGGGCTTCGAGGCCAAATGATCACATTAACGACATCATCAGTGGCTCAACTTCGACGTCCTCCTCCTCATTAGCGATCTCCTGCAGCACCTCCATCACCGGCATGGGCTCCACGAGTACCGACGGAGGCATGAACGTAGCTGGTGCCGATGCTGTCACGGACGCCGCTGCAGCAGCTTGCGCCGCCAGCCACTCCTTGCCGATGCGCTCGCGGTACATCTCGTGCCATGCCCTCACCAATGGGTCCATGGCCGCCATGTCCGCCACCAAGATCTTGGATTCTTGAGTCATCTTGGCCAACGAAAGCTGCGTCGCTTCATTCGTGGCTTTCATGGCCGTGGCGTGAGCTGCCATCTTCGCCGCCTCCACCTTCTCCCTCTCCAACTCAATCTTCACATCTTGCTTATCCATTATTGCTTTCCACATGGCGGCAAACCTATCCACCCCCTCCTTGTTCTCCATGAAGAAGTAGGCCATCATCTTCTCGAAGGAGGCGTCCATGGCGCCAATCCCAGCGCTGCATTCCTCCCAGCCTTGGACTTCCTGTTGCCAACTGGGCCCCGACGGAGGCAGCGGCGGCTGCAACTGGCCCATCTTCTCCGGCGCCGTCCTTGTTGAGAGAGAAGCGGACGACGTCTGATACGTCTCAAACGTATCTATAATTTTTGATGCTCCATGCTTGTTTTACACCAATTGCTATATGTTTTGTTTACACTTCGTGGCACTTTTATGCATTTTCCGGAACTAACCCAGTTCCCTGTTTTCTTGTATTTCAGAAAATTTGTACATGAAATTTCTCGGAATTGGACGAAACAAAAGCCAAAGTTCCTATTTTCCCGGAGCGAAGACGGAGTCCAGAACAGAGACGGAGGAGGGCCACAGGGTGGCCACACCTACCCTAGGCCCGGCCTGGCCCTGGCCCGCGCCTAGGCATGGTGTGGGGCCACCAGGCGCCCTACCGAATCCTCCGCCTATATAAAGCCTTCGACGAGAAAACCCTGAATATACAAGCCTCCGTCCACGAAAAGTTCCGTAGCTCCGCCGCCGTCGTAGACAAGATTCGGGGAATAGAAGTCTCTGTTCCGGACCCTGTCGGGATGGGGAATCGCCCCTGGAGCCATCTCCATCGACTCCACCGCCATCTCCATCGCCGTTGCTAACTCCCATGATGAGGGGGGAGTAGTTCTCCCCCAGGGCTGAGGGTTCTACCGGTAGCTATATGGTCTATCTCTCTCCCATGGTGTGATCTTTATGTGACCATGAGCTTTGTAATCTAGATGTCGTTATGCTATTCAAGTGGATTTTACTTATGTGATCTCCTGAGACTCCTTGTCCCACATGTGTAAAGACGGAGTGTGTGCACCGTGTGGGTCTCTTAGGCTATATTTCACAGAATACTTGTTCACTGAATTATGATTTAAGTTGGATGTCTCTATGAAATTGTGGTGTGTTAGTACCGCCTATGAATGTTCAAAGTGCAGCGCGGGGTGTTCATTAGTACTTGTAAATACACTTTTAAGGTTTGCTTTTGCAGACCTACGCAGTGGATTAGTGTTCGTTATCCAACCCAAGAGTCTTTCAGAGTAGCATAGTGAAGTGCTTATATTTATATTCTTTTATGATATCATTGTTGAGAGTGACCACTAGTGAAAGTATGATCCCTAGGCCTTGTTTGCAAACATCGAATCACCGTTTATTTACTATTTTACTGCATGTTTACTTGCTGCCATATTTATTTCAGACTATTATTACCACTCATATTCATCCATATCACTTGCATTTTACTATCTCTTCGCCGAACTAGTGCACCTATACATCTGACAAGTGTATTGGGTGTGTTGGGGACACAAGAAACTTCTTGTATCGTAATTGGAGGGTTGTTTGAGAGGGATATCTTTGACCTCTACCTCCCTGAGTTCGATAAACTTTGGGTGATTCACTTAAGGGAAACTTGATGCTGTTCTATAAACCTCTGCACTTGCAGGCTCAACACTGTCTACAATAATAGAAGCGTGCGTAGACATCAAGCTATTTTCTGGCGCCGTTGTCGGGGAGGTAAGGTAAAATGTACTCACATCCTTTGGCTACTAAGTGTTTTAGTTGCTGGTGAGTGCTCGAAGTTATTTCCTTTAGATTCTGCAATTATATCTTTTTGTTTCTTGTTTTTATTTTCACTAGTTAGGCTTAATGGAAGACAACAACAAAATTAGAGAGCTTTATATTATTTATCTTGAGTTAGGGCATGAGGTGTTTGAAGAGAAAATTAAAAAACCTATAGAACTTTACTTGTGTGCTGGTAGCAATGTTATTAGTATGAATTTTTTGAACACTATTATTGCTAATGCTATGGAAAAGTTTAAGCTTGGGGAAGCTAGTTTTTATGAAAATGATCTTTTTAGTTCCCCAACTTTTGAGGAGGACGTTTGCTATGATGATAGTATGCCTCCAATATATGATGATTACAATTATGATTATGTTATTTTCAGTTCACCTACTATTACGGAGAAAATTAATTATAATTACAATATGTCTCCTATATTTGAGAATTATGGTGATGAGAATAATAATGATAGCTATTTTGTTGAATTTGCTCCCACTACAGTTAATAAGAATGACTATGCTTTTGTGGGGAGTAATAATTATTTTATGCATGTAGCTCATGATAAAAATGCTTTATGTAATAGTTATATTGTTGAGTTTATTCATGATGCTACTGAAAGTTATTATTTGAGAGGAAAATATGGTTGTAGAAATTTTCATGGTACTAAAACACGTCTCTATATGCTGCAAATTTTGAAGTTGCACTTGTTTTGCTTTCCTATGCTTGTTACTATGTGCTTCTTTGATTTATTTTCTTACCAGATTCCTATGCATAGGAAGTGGCTTAAAATTAAATATGTTTCATATTTTCTACTTGATGCTCTATTTTATTTCAATTCATATTTTTTATGTGAGCATTTTTTCAAACTACTGCGCCTAACTGAAAGGCATTAAAGAAAAGCTCTTATGGGAGACAATCCGTATTTTATTTACATAATTTTTATTTTTGTTGAGTCTTGGAAGTTATTACTACTATAATAACCTATCCTTATCATTTTTATTTCGTTTTTGTGCCAAGAATAGCCTCTAATAGGAAGAAAGTAAGATTTGGGGAAGTTGCTATCCTGAAAACTGATTTTGTGCTATCACCATAAAAATTCATATAAATAGCTAGCGTGGAATTTTGAGCTGCAATTTTTTTATGCATATGCCCCAGGTTATTATCTAACTTTAGTTAGTTAACCATGTTTCGATATGAGCAACAGAGGATTTTCTAAACAATCGATCTCTACCGGCTGTTTTGTTTTGACAGATTTCTGTACTAATTGTATTTGCCTCTTAAATCTCTTTCGTTTTTAGTTTTTTTGATCAAAGAGATTTTTAAAAGGTTGCTACAGTAGGTAATGATTTAATAGATGCTTAATATATGTTAGAACTGAACCCAAGTGGATTTATTTATTTTGATTGTACTAATGTTGCTAATAGAGAATTCTGCGAAGTTTTGTATGAAGGAAATTTTCAAGTGTAGGGAGAGAACAATGATGTGATGAGATGAAGAATGGACAAAATCTCAAGCTTGGGAATGTCCCTGCACCCCAAATACATATTCAAGAGGTACAAGCGTCAAAGTTTGGGGATGCCCAAGGCATCCCGACATCCCCTTTTCGTCAACAAAGCAACAGGTCATCTCTCTATATATGCTATATTTTTATTGCTTCATACGCTATGTGTTGTTCTTAGAGTATCTTTATTTTTTGTTTTTAGTTTAGTGTTATTTTGTTTGCTATAGCTTATAGTTGGAATCTAGCATTCTTGTGTGGGAGAAAGACACACTCCGTTTTTATTGCATAGAACGCTCTAATTTTCGTTGTTATTGTTCTGCGAGTGTTTTAGTTTTCTACTACGATGTTTAGCTCTTGGGTTTCGATTCTAATTTTGTTCAGAGCTCATTAGTATTCTTTATTTATGTATGATTAGCTCTCTGATCCATATTGTATTCCATCCGTGAGAGCTATTTCAAATACGTTGATTGGTGTTGGATACGAGTAAAATATTTCATGACTATAGTGATGCAAAAGGAAGCTTATCTAGACTGTGGCGTAGACTTTGACATGTCATGTTAGATGTTATTCTTGTCATATGCTTAGTATTTATTGTTGTAGCATGACTTGTCTCAAATGACAGAGAGCGCATAATGTGTCATTGAAAGAATCATGTGTTGTTTTCATCATAGAAAGCATAATATTGAGGTATTCTCCTTTGATGCTTTATTGGGTTGACTTGGCACATGCTTATACCATGTTATGACTATAACTAGTCAACTAAAGCGTCTATGATCATTTACTTTTTAACTTGTAATATCACTTTACGCTTTGATTGATAATGTTTTGTCGCTATGCATGATTATGACCATTATTGCTCTCTTAGTTGACGCTCACAGTCTTTTGCTAGCCTTCACCTGTACTGAGTATGAACTCTACTCGTGCATCCAAACACCAAAAACCAAAGTTGCCAATTGTGTCCACCATATCTACCTATATGTGGTATTTCACCACCATTCCAAAATAAATTGCTTGTGTGCTACCTTTAAACCTTAAAAATTATCACCTGTTTTGTGTAAATTATAGCTCATGGGAAAGTAGTCTAAAAACTATTGTGGCAAGTATAATGTTTTATGCATTTTTAGTTCTTATAAGTTGCTTGTTGTGTGATAACCATGCTGTCATGGGGAACACCATCAATATGCTTTTGTTGAATATCATGTGAAATACTATGCATGCTCATCTTATTTGAAGTAAGGGAGATTTACCATGAGTTGCAAAGATTTGAGTATGCATATTGTTAGAGAGGAACATGGGCCGCCAACTAAAGCCATGTTCACATGGTGGAAGTTTCAGCTGGGAAAAAGTCCAAATATCTGTTGTCCTTGCTTTTCCGGTATGGATGTCTAAAAAAGTTCAGATTCATCCAAATTGAGAAATCAAATGAGATCCATCTCCTAAGGACCTTTGTACAGTAGGTAAGGAGGTACCCCTTTGTTACACTTGGTTAAAACATATGTATGAGATGAAAATCCATGGAAGTCCAAGCTAATTAGGACAAGGTGTGAGCACTATTAGTATATTATGCATGAGGCAAGCAAACTTATAGAAAGTAATTATGCATAAGTCATACTATTTATCACTACCGTTGACATAAGTAGCACCTCTCAAAATAAATATGTCCAATACTCTTATTGCTTTCAAAATAAAAAGCTCTAGCACATGGGTAATCCCTGCTTCCCTCTGCAAAGGGTCTTTCTTTTACTTTTATGTTGATTCTCCATATTCTACCTTATGCACCAATTAAGAGAGCATAGTTTTCATTCTTAGTGCAATATGCATAGTTCCAAAATTATTATTGATTGATGCATGATTGTGCTATTGCTTGCTCTCAAATTATTTGTATCTAGTCATCCTCTGAACTTTGAAGGTGTCCTTGAATTTATGTTTTGCTATTCCATAAGGACATGTTGAGTACTACTTTATTATGTTTAATCTATGATCATAAACACATAGTTGCTTTCAATGCACTATTATTCATGATCCTTTCTTTGAGTTACTCTTCATGTTATAACATAGTTGCTAAGTTTAACTGAATTATATCTATCATGCCTATGTTAGAGTACTTAGATCCCAGCTCACAATGCTTTACATGCTTGATCCAGATTCTTGTAATATCCCAGGATTTGGGGTTACAAAATAGAGGAAATAGATGTGTGCATTGCATTCATGCATAGAAAATCCGGGGAATTTTCGCGCTTTAAAAATAAAGCACGATCACGATAGCGAAGTTTCACTTGACCTTGGTGGAATTGAAGTAACTCATCAAGTCAAGCGCTATAAACCTCAATGTGACCTTTGCCAAAACCTTGTTTTGGGTAGAGATGATTTGATCTAAGGGGTTAGATCAAATGGAATTAAAACCAACACAATAACATATTAATCAATGATCAATTGCTTGATCTTATAAAAGATCATAATATGGTAATCCTTGCCATAACATAGGACCATTTATTTAATTGGACATCAAGTAACAATAAAATGGAGAAACCATTCTTGACTTATCTTTTCCTTGTCTTAAACTAATCCTTGATCCTACCATGAACCTCATGGTATTCATTTTACTTCATTCTTGGAAACAAGACCAGGAGATCAACTCTAGAAATATATAGTCTTCTCTATTCCATATTATTATACATCAAACCTAGAGAGGTGAGAGTTCTATGTTATTTATTAGAGAAGCAATGACAAACTTTGAGCTAAACCTTGGATATGCATCCATGTATTCAAATCATCATCTTTAAGAGAAACCCTAGGATATTACTCAAGACATTCCCTAGAGAGAGAAACCATTTATGTTAAACATAGAAATTGATGATCACATCATTCTCTATGGAGCCTAACCTTAGGTTAGCATTGTAGTCCTTCCCAAATGAGAGAGACCATTCATACCAATCTTAGTCTTACCCAATTATGAATTAAGGATAACCTTTGATCTAAAGTATTAGGTTGTAAACCATTTCCCCTTGGAGTGGTGAGATAACCTAATATCACATGGAATAAGACCATATCCATGAGTTGATGAAATAAAGATAAGACTAATTTAGCTAAGCTAGAAAAGTGAAGTCTTATCCTAGCTACCTAAGGAAATAATTAGGAGTACACCATAAACCCTAGAATAACTATTCCTATATGAGAGAACTCAAGCTATGGTGTTACGCTCAAGATAGTTGAGGCAACACTTGAATTTGAGGGAGAGAACTATCCATATATCTTGATGATTAAATCATCATTCATTGAGAAGAACTCTAAGTAAATACCTCAGGCATTTCCCTGGGGATATAATCTATTGAGGCAACCATAGTAGTCCTATCCAAGAAAGTAAAACATTAGTACTATACTTAGTTGATCAAGATAATACTTGATCATGGAAGTGAGAACCCTATTTAATGGGAGATACTTAGGAAGCCAAACCTTGATCATTATAAATTGGGTAATGATCATAAACCCTTAGAACTTGAGGTAGAAGATATTAATAACAAGTTGATCATGCCTAATCCATGACCATGCTTTGGAGGTATATTATTACTAGTTAAACCTCAGTTGGTTAAGCAGATATAATTCAGTACATAAAATCATAGGGGAACTACTAGCAAACCTAAACCATTTCCCATATATTAAGTAGAGAGACAATTGAATAGTAACAACCTTTGTATAGATCAGCCCTATATCAATCTAAATGATCTTGGATTGAATCATCCTATGAGTGGCGAGGAAGAGCAGCCCTAGCCAAAGTAATGCGGTGTTAAATCCCATATAGAACCTATCCCCATGTCTCAAATTTAACTTGTGAATTATTTGATGATCACAAGTAAAACCCTAACCTATATCCCAATATTAGTTTGTGCATCACTTGGGTGATCACAACTATAAACCTACTTCACATTTGAGTTCAAAACCTTATGCCATTAGATGAATATCATTATAATCCTAGAATTATTCACAAACTAACTCTTATGCTTCAATTATTGAACCTAAGATTAACCTAGTGCTAAGTCCTATAATTAAGAACCATAGGTGGTGATCAACCACTTATCATTATAACCAAGACCAAAACATGATGAGAGTAATATCTACTCTAGGTAATTCAAGGTGTTATTAAATGTAATCCTAGTGCTACCTTCGAAAAAATGGTTATAATAAAACCTACAAGACCTTAACAAGCAAGTGCTCACATAAAATTATGTGCAAGTGATAAATTCCTCAAATAGAAACCAATCACTAATAACAATCTATGTATCATTTTGAGTTCAAAGTATTAGCTCTAATCATTCCAAAGGATTTGATTCATAAGAATAAGGAAAGTAAAAGGAGACTATAAACTCATGCCTATTTGATATTTTGAATAATCCCAATAGTATTAAATATACTCAAATATAAAGTACTTGTTCAAAAAGGAAAGAATGGTTTAAATATCACTGCTATACAACTTAATGGAATTAACAAAGTAAGAAACCTGCAATTAAAAATTGCATTAAAAGCAGAATACAAAATAGGAAATATAAAACAGAAAATAAATAAAAGAGAAAAAGGAGAGAAGCCTTAACTGGACTCATCTGGCCGTGGCAGTCCAACAGGAGCCCAAGGTCCAGCCCCAAACAGCAGCCCAACACCGGCCCGTACCTCTTCGCGTGGATAAAGACGAGGGAGACGTCGTCGTCTTCGTCTCCTCCCCTCGACGCGCAGGAGACCACCACGACGACGACGAGCTGCATGTCCCGGCCGCCAATGTGGACCGAACGAGCAGTGACCACCACCGGAGACCCTATAAATACCCCTCCACAGTCTCTGCCGCTCGCGTTCTTCTTTTTCTTCTAATTTTCGAAACCCTAACTCGCCGGCCACGATCTCTCCCCGGCGATTCCGACCACCCCAGAGCCCGCCGTTGAGCTCAGGAGGAGCGCCTAGATGTCCTCGTTCGTCTCATGAAGTCACAGGCCGAGGGGAGCTCGGAGGATAAAGATTTCGTCCGTTCCCTTTCGCGGTACTGCGAAGGAAACAGCGACCGCCGCGACGCCTCCGTCTTCAATCGACACCGACGACCCTACAGGAAGCATCCAGGTGATCTTGCACGTCTTTTGAGCATCATATCGAGCCCTAGGTCGCGCCGTAGAGCCCTGTCACCGTCGACCACCATGCGCTGCCGCAACACCTTGCCGACGGCCATGCTCCGGCGACCATTTCGGAGCGGCGCCAGTACCAATATGTTCACCTCGGCGTGCGGAGTCTCGTGGAGTAATTAGTTTGCCCGCGGGGAGAGCTTAACGCCGGCGACCATCGCCTCTGACCGCCGGTCACCGTGAACCTTGCCACGCCAGCAATTTTGACCACGGTCAATGCTGCGTGGCAGGTGACGTGGTGATAGCCCCACCAATCAGTGGCTATGGGTAGATTCAGCCGGGTGCATTTAGTATTTTTAGTTTAATTCAAATTCCAGAAAATATCTGCAACTTCGCCAAATTTTAGAATATTCATTTTAACTCAAAAAATATAAATGAGATATCAAAATTCTTATAAAAATAAACTCTATCCAATAAAAATATAATATGAAATTTTTATTTTAGATAAAAATTTAATTGTTTAATACTCATTATTTAATCCTTTTCTTTTATTCTTAATTGAATTAAAATTCAATAATTAGGAAAACTTTCCAATTTAAATAAAAACCAGTAAATAAATAAAGAAAACATTAAAACTAATTTTCTTTATTTGTTATTTTATTAAATCCTTATTAGAGGGATTTAAACCCTAAATAATAGTTACCTTAATTATTAATTCTTTAAAAATAATAAAACGCCAAATTCAATATTATTTTTATTTCAAAGTTATTAATAACTTCAACTTTATAATGAAGTTATTACCTTAGGAACTATATGGTAGATTAGGAAACCCTAGTTCCATTATACATAAATTAGTAGTTCATAATTTTATGTGGGCTTCTAAAACCCTAATGCCATTAGGAACCCTAGCTCCATTAGTTCATATGAACCCTAAATTGTTTCTAAACCTATTCCTAGGTTAAACATGTGATCATGGCACTTTAATTTTCATTCATAGAACCATAATAGGAACTAAATACTTGTTAGGTCCACATAAAATGTAGAAGCGCTATCACTAATAATTTGGTATTTCATGTTTCCATCTAAATCAAACCTAGATGATCAAATAGGATCAACATGAGCCTAAACCCTAGATCCCATTCCCAAGACCATCATCCTTAATCATACCTATTTAGCATCACACCATTGTGATGAACTTTTAATAGCAAGCATGCCTAATACTTTGCATCATGTGCCATACACACTAAACCCTACAAGTATTAGATGTTTATAAACCATCTTATGTAGGAACCAATTATTCTTACTTAGTGAATCCAATAGCAAACCCTAGACACCCTCAACCCTAAATTGATATACTTCTTATTACTTGAGAAGTATATTCTTCAAAAAGTTATTCTTTTGAATTAAATAAGGAGTAACCATCAAACCTGCTTAATAGGACCTATAAACCCTAGCTAGCTATCACTAGTAAGATATGAAAAACCATGGTAGCAACCAATTATATTCAATTGCTTAGTCTTCCCTGGCTTAACCCAAACCATGCAACCATCACATGACTAGGAACTCAATTCCACCTTGGTGTGATTCATATAATACTTGATTAGGAAACTCAATTGAGAACCATGATAAACCATAGAACCTATTGTTTCCTAATTAACATATTCTTCAAAAGTTATTCTTTTGAAGTATATAACAAGTAATCATCAACCATGCACTATAGTACTTGACAACTGCTCTTTACTTATTATACAACTACTATCTCTTGGTGTGTATGACTGTTACTATGCATTATACCACTTGTTTATGATTCTAAGACAACAAAGCCCTAATAAGAACCTTGTTTGTGAATCACTCTAAAACTGCAACACACATTGAACTAATCATTGCAACTCACTAATCCTAAATCATCGGGGTTAGGACACACTTAGAACGATTGCATCTCATCTTATGCATTATTGCATCCTTGCCAATCTTTTAAACATCGTCCTTACCAGACGATGATGCTATTTCAGAATTTGGAGTTATTGCTTATCGAAGACCTTGCCTGCATAATCTTGCTGTCAAGAAAGGCAAGTTCATCGCTTGCTCATGTCATTTGAGTATTTTTACCAAATTACTTGCAAAGTACTATGCTTATCACTCTTGCATGAAAATCAAAAGAACTATTTTCATAACTATGAATATGACTATGTGCTGGGCAATGGAACCATGGTATGTGATGATATGGTGGAGGTTCCATTGCAAGGGTTTATATCCATCTAGGATTAAACAACAAATGTCGTCCAGTGATTCTTGTGCTGTAAAACTCGTGTTAACCATAAGATCTGGAGTGGGACGGAGTAGTCAGTTGTACTTCCACCTCTCGTTCATCAACAGATGCGCTTACCGTAGCAGTTGTGTCTTGCAAGAACAACCGGTGGGTGGGGATCCCCTTCTAATTCCCCACGGTAATGTGGTCTATGATGGGTTGCATTGGCCGGTGAAGGACCATGGTTGCAACCTGGTAGTTGTCGAGGTCGGAAGATATCCAAGTGATATAGCCCGGCGAGGACCCAAGGTCGGATTTGCAACGAAGGGTGGGCGTTCGAGGTAGCGGAGGAGTATGATTGGCTAGGACCTTATACCGGGACTCACACCAAAGGAAGTGTGGACGGGAATGTACACCCGGTTGGCACCAAGGTTAAGATCTCTTGTGGGTAAAGCAAGACACCTCTGTAGAGTGTAATGAAATGTGACATGTCACTCCCTGTTCCGGGTTATGGAACTGCGAACGCTGCCGGAAAGGAACTCCATGAAGTTCTAGTAAACCGGTGAAGCCTGACGGACATAGTTCTTCTGAATAAAAGCAACCTTTTGAAGAAATGATTACAAAAACCTGCATAGCCTTGGACTTTCTGGTCCATGGTTGTAGCTAGTACATTAAACACCTCTTTCCTATAATGAACTTGTTGAGTACGCTCGTACTCATCCCACTCTTAAATCCCCTGCTTAGATATGGAGGCATCAAAGGAGGATCTACAGTGCAACCCAAAGACCGAGGAAGCAAGAACTACTTCAAGAAATAGGAAACTGTCAGAAGAGTCCAACACCACATCCAACAAGAATAAAACCTAGATTAGCAATAGGAAGGAACTAGCTTCCTAAACTTAGCTCCTATTTAGCTAGAATATATTCATAGCCTCTATAGATAGTTAAATACTCTACAAATAGAGTTCGTGATAGGATTAGACTACGAGTCGTTCTTCTGGAGTTTATTTGCAGTTTTACCTCATTGTAAAGTAGGAGGCTGTGATGATCTTATGTAACAAAGTCTGTGTGTAATTCTATAGACATGCCTTGGACCCGCATATGTTTCTGTTGTACCACTCTGAGCGATATAATAAGTGGAACGGTGTTTCATTACTGTTATATCAGACTTGCATACTACACCATGAAGTGGTATGCCGGGTCACCAAAGTTGATATCAGAGCAAATGCTTTGACCTAGGATTAAAACCCTTTAAAGGAGACCTATATGTTTGGTAGTGTCTATAGGAAGTTGTCTTAGATAAACCAAATCTTCTTATGACTTGAGATGAATATTCACTTGAGAATAATCCTGACACACTTGAGTCAAACCTTCTCACCTATATTCCCTAAGTAATATTAGTTAGCTAATTGCAAGTATGTAGCATACCATTAAGTTCTCGAAACAATAGATGAGTACATCACATTTGGTATACAATACATGGTAGTCCAAAGAGAGGATACAACCATAAGGAAGATATCCTATTGGAAGAGGTGTACCAACACTTGTTATGGTTAAGTAAGAATTATCCAGACCTGTAATTGGAGTAATATCAAGTAATGAAGATAAGTATATAAGGAAGGTATCTTACTAGATGATGTATACCATACAAGTAATGGGTAAGTAAGTTATCCAAACTTGTAAAACAACTGATACTAAGTAATAAGTATAAGTTATATGAGGTAGTATAAACCATGATGAGTCAATCATGGGAGGTAAGGAAGAGTAATTGGAATAAAATATGTCTACTTATATGGTAGAGATAGTCATGTGCTCTACAGCACTTTCTTTTTCAATACCACAAAAAGGTATTTTCTCAACAATAGATATATGAGAAAAATCAAGAGAAAAATCATAATCCTTATCCTTAATGTTTATAGGAGATGTGACAAATTTAGGATCAGGAGACAGTTTATATCTAACAACATGTTGTGCAAGAAGTTTTTTAATGTTACTTGCACCAGTGGTAGCATTACATTTATCAATAAAATCATCATCAAGTTCCACATAATCTTCATCAAGATCATCACTAGAGTGTTCAACAGACTCAGGTGAATTAACAGGTGTAACAGTATTTTCATTAGGAATTTCAGTATTTTCAATTTGTCTAGACCTACCAATTGTAGCATCTAGAAAAGGACATAATGAACCAATATCATCAAGCACAACAGAAGCATCATCAAAATTATAAGAGGAATTTTCAGATTCAGCAGAAGTACCAGCATGTGAAGCTTGTGGTGGTGAAACAAGTTGACTTATCACAGATGGTGAATCAAGAGCGACGAGAGGTACTCAGAGTTGTACCTTTTCTTGTAGTGGATGGTAATATGGCGACTTTAGCATCGCGAGATTTACCCATGATGGAGGATTTGCAGCGAACAATATCAATTCAGGTGAACTTGCAAATAAAGCTATGCTCCCCGGCAACGGCGCCAGAAAATAGTCTTGATAACCCATAAGTATAGGGGATCGCAACAGTCTTCGAGGGAAGTAAAACCCAATTTATTGATTCGACACAAGGGGAGCCAAAGAATATTTGTAAGCCTTAACGGCGGAGTTGTCAATTCAGCTGCACCTGGAAACAAACTCGCTTGCAAGAGTTTATCAGTAGCAACAGTTTTATAGCAGTAGCAGTAGTGAAATATAAGCAGCGAGTGTAACAAAGACGAGTAGTAGTGATTATAGTAAACATCGGGATTAAAATACTGTAGGCACGGGGATGGATGAACGGGCGCTGCATGGATAAGAGAACTCATGTAACAATCAAGGCAGGGCATTTGCAGATAATAATAAAATAGTATCCAAGTACTAAACAACCATAGGCATGTGTTCCGTATATAGTCGTGCGTGCTCGCAATGAGAAACTTGCACAACATCTTTTGTCCTACCAGCCGGTGGCAGCCGGGCCTCTAGGGAATCTACTGGTAATTAAGGTACTCCTTTTAATAGAGCACCGGAGCAAAGCATTAACACTCCGTGAACACATGTGATCCTCACATCACAGCCTTCCCCTCCGGTTGTCCCAATTTCCGTCACTTTGGGGCCTCGGGTTCCGGACAGCAATATGTGTGTACAACTTGCGGGTAAGATCATAAAACAATGAATATCATCATGAATCAATAACATGTTCAGATCTGAAATCATGGCACTCGGGCCCTAGTGACAAGCATTAAGCATAACAAGTTGCAACAATATCATAAAAGTACCAACAACGGATACTAGGCACTATGCCCTAACAATCTTATGACTATTACATGATCAATATCATCCAATCCCTACCATCCCCTTCAGCCTACATCGGGGGAATTACTCACACATGGATGGGGGAAACATGGATGGTCGATGGAGAGGCGTCGGTGGTGATGATGGCGATGATCTCCTCCAATTCCCTGTCCCGACAGGGTGCCAGAACGGAGTTTCTGGTCCCGAGACGGAGTTTTCGCGATGGCGGCGGAGTTCTGGATGTCTTCTGGCAGATTGGTCGAACCCCCGTGCGTTTTTAGGTCGAAGGCCTTAAGTAGTCCGAGAGGGAGCGTCGAGGGGTGGCCGCGGCGTCGCCACCATAGGGCGGCGCGGCCCGGGGCCCACCGTGCCGCCTTGTGGGGTGGGCACCTGGTGGCCCCCTCCGTCTCGTCTTCGACTCCGTCAATCTTCCGTGAAAATAGGCCCATTTCAATTATTTCCGGGGATTTTCCTGAAAGTTGAGTTTACGCACAAAAATAAGACACCAGGGCAATTCTGTTGAAAACAGCGTTAGTCCGTGTTAGTTGTATCCAAAATACACAAATTAGAGGCAAAACAATAGCAAAAGTGTTCGGAAAAGTGGATACGTTTTGGACGTATCACGGCGCGACACCGCTCAGTTCCCGGCGGCGGCGCCACCACCCTGTCCTCCACCTAGTACTAGCACCTGCAGGCCGCCGACGAGGTCCATGTTGAGGATGGACATCACGGAGCTGTGTAGCGGCCCGCGGGATCGCACGCCGGGTAGCGTACGCCTGGAAGGTGCCATCGCGCTCCTCCAGGTACGACGTCCTCTGCGCCGCGTCGAGAGCGAGCTCCTCGCCGCTGTCGGCCAGGGCGTCGAACAGCTTCCAGGCGATGTGCGCCATGTGCGCCACGTACTCCTTGACGCGGAGCGACGACGTTGGCGTGCCCCCGAAGTAGCCGGGCAGCTCCTTCTCCCCGGGTCCGTGTCGAGGAGGTCGCGCGTCAAACGGAACAGGCGATGGCTCCAGGGTCGCTGAGGCAAGCCTCGACGATGAGCACGCCATGCCAGAACACCGAGTCCTGGAGCCGCCCCGCGTCGACGCGAGGAGGTGCCTTCTGCCGCCACCGCTGCCAACGTGCACGCATCAGAGAGGCCGCGGGCCATCGGTCAGCGGAGGACTAGGCTCAAAATCAATAGCTCCCGCAGTGCATCTCATCAGGAACACGGCCTCGTCTGCTGCCCGCTCCAACCTGGCCTCCTTTGCAGCTGCCGGAACCACGCCGGAGCGGCACAAATCGGGGCGGAGGGGGCGACGATATGAGGAGGATGAGGCGTGCGGCGGCCTCCACTCGGCCGCGGTGAAGGGCGGCGATGTGGAACGAAGGGCGGCGGCAAGGGATCAAGTCCGCCCCCGAGGAACGGAGATGGGCGTCGACCACGAGCGCTTTTCATCGCTGCCGGCTCGTGGTTGATCTCCGCCTGGAAGCTGGATGAGAGAGAGGTGGATTGTGTGGATGGAGGAGAGGTGAGGTCGTGAGGGGATAAGATTGTGCGATGTGATTTAGATGAGAGAGGGGATTCGGGTAGCACATGTTGGACAGGCCGAGGCCGCCGCATGCAGTTCCCCCACTTAACGCTTTACCAAACGGTGTTAGACACGTGTTGGACAGGTAAGGTGTGCTCACGTACCCCTGAACACCAGGCTTCATCCATTCATAACAAAGACCTATACATAGACCCCAAATTATAATCCCGAATCACTGTATAAAATTTCAAATTAAATTTAGAGTAAAAACAAAAAAATTAGGTAATAATATTGACAAACATTTAATAATGTCCGTTATAACAGGCAAGACACACTCACAAGCTTCTGTAAAGGCCCGTTACAACAAATGTCTTCTGCGCTTCCACTTGTAATCGCATGACAGCAACTGTGCATGTTTCTTACATGTTGTTTGTTCTATGCAAGTTGCCACCAATCTGTATTGGTATATGTTATTACAATATTGCTTGAAGCCGTATTTGGTGTCTAAAATGTGAACTAATAGTTCAAGACATACTTAATATGCCTAGAGTAGTAGCTGCATGATTTTTTACATACACCACATAAGGAATAGCTTATAATCACTTCAAATCAAGTTATAAAAGTTTCACTGGTCACATATCCAACAAATCTTACACTTTCGATCCCTTCAGAAAATCCAAAATCAGGATAGTACTAAAAAACTATAATGGCTATACATGTCCACTGACGGTCTTGTCGAAACGCCCGCTAGTCCTGTCATTTCCTGTGAAAGTCTATTGTAAGTGGATGTTTATAATTTGTTTTTTATATAAGAAGGACTCGTTGAAAATTTTACCCCATCGCCTCCTTACTAGGACCTATCCAAAACCATAAGCGTCTCCACTCGTAGCTCCTGCGGGTTCTGCCTACCGCTAGAAGTCAAGCTCACCGCCCCGTACGAAGGAGAGGCACGTTGGCTTTGATCTGCCGGTTTGATGCGCCTCCTACACATGCACAAAGAAGCAGCTATACCGGCCTAAGGTCCCGTGGGTTTGCACGACTGCCAGATTTGTGCGCGCCACCGATGCGGAGGAGGGGAACCTTGTCATCGCGCCACATATTTTACGCGCACCCTAATCCGACACCGTCGATCTCCTTGTCCCAAGATCCCACGCTTTTCACGGCCGCTAGATTTGTACATGCCGACCGGCGTGGAGGAGAGGCACCTCACCATCGCCCGCTAGTTTTCCGTGCATTTTCCCGTCCTCCTCTCGGCACGTATGAACCTCTTGGACCAGTTTTTCTGATGTCGACATGAAAATGGATTAGTTAGCTAATATTTGTTTTATGAATGTTGTGTTAACATGCTAGAGTTTTATTAAAGTATTTTAGTATTTTGGGTCATTTCTATGGTTACATATTGTTAATTGGCACGTTATAAGGTTAGTTTCATGCCAAATTCTGATGTTATATTTAGCATAGTTCATTTCATGTTAAATCTAATTAACATGCCACATTATTATTCTATAGTTAATATAGTTCATTTACATATTACAATTAATTATCAATAAATGTTCTTATGGTAGTTATAATATTTTACTTGCGTTGCACACTTTTATATTATACTCCAAATTATCATGAGCCTACTTTGGTAGAGTTTATCCATCTACAAAATTATTTTTATCCAAAATATGATCAAAATAGGAGCCTATTTCGATGACATTTTGAAGAGTCGTTCGAATAGAAAGTAGGGCAAAGCTGGGAAAGTTGTAGACACAACACAACATTCTGGTGTTTCTATAGATGAATGTTAGATGATTTTGAAGATCTACCAAGAAGAACACCTAAGAAGGATTAGTGTAGGATATTCATGTAAATTTTTATTTGGCTTGTTCTTTGATCTATTTTTTGATCAAATTTTTTATTCATGTGTGCACTGTGTCGAAAGTCTGGGCCTCTCAAATAGTTGCTAAAAATAAACCGTCGGTATATACTTCCGGCACATTTCCGGATTGTTTCATTTTTCCGAGTGTGACAGAAACTCTGGGATCTCCAAGCACTCAAAGCCTCCTAACTGACGGGCGACTAACCTGTCAGAGAAGGGGCTTAAGCGTCCGTCATCGACAATGAACTCTGTACTAGACCAGTGCATGTATTTTCCTCAAACTGTTTTCCTTGCCGCCACCATAGGTGTTGTATTTATTTGCATGGCCTAGACATTGGTGCCAGCAACTTGGGCACCATTGAGGTTTCGGTGAAGGACTCGTGGTGCATATCTTAAGATATTCAGTGAGGCTTTCTCATGGTGGAGTATGGAGGACGAGTTCACAAGAATTCACCAATCAAGAACAATCAAGCAAGTTGTTCCAAATTGAGGCAGATATGATCCTCATCATCCAGTTCAAGTCTAATATGTGCAAGGCAATCCTTTTACCGTTCTTAAGGTGGTTATTTGGGAGACAAGGCTATAGGATCGATACCCGTACTATCAAGGGGCTATTGAGTGAGTATTTGATCGCATTGTTTGTAGAGAGCTCAAATCCTTGCAACCTTCACAATATATTTCTTGGTTATTATTTTGATTTTCTCCATGTGAGGTTTTAGAACTTGTGTCTATGTTCATGACAATCTCAAGTTCATCAAAAATAGATTTTGTATGAAAAGCTAGACATATTAATATGTTTGGAGGTTTTACCGATACATCATATGTAGAGAGGTCAAACCTTTCATCTTATGGTTTTATCCTCCTTTGTTGTACTATGATGTTTTTGTTTCGATGTTCCTTTAAGTTTTGGAGACCGGAAATTTCAGCACTCCTTCCCCCGAAAATTCTGGGTGGGGAAATTTGTGTGGGGAGACCATAAGTTCTAGCTCTCACACTGTAGGGTTGTAATGGTTGGATTTGGGAACCTATTAACGGGCCCCTTCTTTCTCGATGGTCCCCAAGCTCTTGAGCACGACTTTTCTCTCTGTTGTTGACCCTCTTACGCTTGTTGTCGTCGTGGTGAACAGGACGGATGCCATGGGATTGCTTAAGTTGGGGCCGAATGTGCGCTAGAGGATTCGGGTGAGGGTTTTGGTATGGATGGGATGGATTCCGGATGGATTTCCTATGAACTTGGCCTTGGCCAGAGGTAGAAGAAGATGAACACAAGAACTATTTCCCCTTCAGATCTTTCTATTCCTTGATCATAAGAGGTTACAGGTTTTTGGATACAAGGTTGGACGTACCCGCGTATGGGTGTACCCCCTCTCCTTATATAGGGGAGAGGGTGGCTTACAAGGGAAGAAACCCTAGGAAACCCTAATGGGATCTTTGACTAGACAAACTACTTTACAAAGCTTCTTTAGCTACCGGCGTCACCGGTATCTCTTTAATCAGGGAGGCTGACGTCCTCCGGTACCTTTTACGTCATCATCTGTTTTAGCTCCAGAGCTTCGATTAAAGCTGAAGTGCTTCGCTCATCTTTGTCCTCTAGCTCCTTAGAGAATCTTTGACTAGTCTTGCCGACGTGCTACAGTGTAGCCTGTACCGGTAATCCGGTACCTTCTTAGCTTATTCCGGTTTACCCCTCCTGGGATACCGGTATAGATTTACTTAGCCAAAAGCTTAGCTTCACAGTCCGGAATAATCTTTAAACCGGTAACTTGATGGCTCAAACCATCCGGTTTGGCATACCGGGGTCATCCCCACAATATTAGTCCCCGAAGCTGGTATAGTCCGGTGGATCTTATCCAATGGACCATGCCAGGTTCCATACATACAAGGTACCGGTTTAATCCTTCCGGTATCCGGTTCAAACCCTCCGGCATTTTTTGCAGAACTTATCTCTCCATCTCAAGCTTTTCCGGTTTCTTCGTCATTTAAACCTTCCTCGGCGAAGTCGAGAATTTTTCGGGCACAGTGCCTGTCAGTGACATGCGACTGTTTCTGACGCTGCAGTGTCAGAGGTCACTTCCCTTCGGCTTCTGCGCTAGCATTTATGGCGCCACACCAGATCCTCGCGGCCGTTCCGGATCCGTGTGGCCTCCCTGTGGCATTCCGTTTTCCGCGCGTGTATCATTGCGCCTCGTGGCGGCCCACGAACCGAACCGCCGGGCCCAGCGGTTGCCGGCCCACGAATCCTTCTCCCTATTTAAGGGGGGAGCGGTTCCTTCTCCTCTTCTTCTCCGCACTCACGACTTCTCACGCGCCTAGAGCTCTTAGCCCGTTGCGCTTCCGCTGCCGTCGTTCGCCGCCGAGCTCGCGCCCCGACGAACCTCCGCCGCGTGTGCCGAGCTCCGCTGCGGTGAGATTCTCCGCCGCGCCTACGGCTGTTGCTGCATCGGGCGCCCTCGGCGACCTCTATTTTCCTCCTCCGCTGTCGTCTTCTTCGCCTGTAACTTCGCCACCTCTCCGGCGACCGTCGTCCTCAACGTCCTCCACCGCCTCGGGTTAGCCTCAATGCCTCTAAAGTTTCTTCTTTTTGCCTTCTAGTTCTTGGACCGGTAGGGGATTTACTTTCCCTTTTCTTTTGGTTTTTCTCTTACTCGTAGATCTTCGCGCGAGGCTAGATCTTGAGAAAACCGTTTGTGGGTAGATTTGGACACTTTTAGTCCGGTATGTCTTCTGAAGATTATCTTTCCGAATCTGCCGGCAACAGCCATCACAGCGAGGCCTCTGACGGGCTTTCGGCTGAACTCGCCCGGATGGAGGCTTCCTCCTCCGCTCCTGAAGCCGGTACCGGGAGGGGCCAAGAGGCCAGCAGCTCCGGCCAAGGTTCCGGTGTGAACTTGGCGACAATCACCCGCGGAGCATGGAAGGGCTCCGACGTAAAGCAGCCGGAGATTGACTGGTTGTACAACTCCCGCAGGATACCGGCAAAGGTATCCTGCCGGATTCCGCGCGACGAGGTGGAACCCGCGCCCGAACCCGGAGAATACGTGGGTTTCTCCGCTCACTTTGAGCGCGGCTTCGGCCTTCCTGCTTCTGATTTTTCCGCGAATTCCTTGACTTCTACAAACTCCAACCCCATCATCTTCTCGGCAATGCCATTTTCTATCTCTCTTGCTTTGTTTCTTTCATGGAGGCCTACATTGGCCTCCTTCCCACTAAAGAATCTTTCGCTCGCTTCTTTGGCCTTCGGATCAACTCGGTCCAAGGCAAGAACATCCCCAACCCTAAACCTCCGGTGCAGTGCGGATCCTGCATCATCAGCGCGCGCCAGGGGAGTTTCTTTTTCAAACTCACCGGTCTGGAGTCATGCCGGGTATGGAAACGGACCTTTTTCTACGTGAAGAACAAGGGCGCCGCTGATTTCATCAATCTGCCGGCTTACCTTCCGGGGACGCCAACGAAGGCCAACTGGAAGTTCAATCCGGGAACCATCCATATCGAAACCAACCGGATTGTTCGATTCCTGGCGGAGCTCAAGAGGGACACGGACATCTGTTCCGATGATATCATCCGCGCGTTCATCTCACGCCGGGTGCTTCCCCCTTCAGCGCCGGGCTCACAACATGAGCCAGATGTGTGGCCCCCGCGATCCCACCAAGATCACCAGCTGCCCCTTAAGCAAGGAGGACGTAGCGCTTAAGGCTAGGCAAATTTGCCAAACCAACATGCCGCTGGACTTGGAGTGGGGCTTCCTTCCCCTCGGCTCCCCGAATCTCCCAACTCGCTGAAGTAAGAAATTAAGCAAACCGGATTGTTTTTCGGTAGCTTCTGATGTGTAGCTAACTGTCTTTTTTCTCTTTTTCAGGCCTGCACGCGCTTTCCTCGCATTGCTGCGGAGGCACAAGGCCCTTGCCGCAAGCGTGCCTTGGACGAGGAGGACCCAGATCCTTACGTCGTTGGGAATAAGCACAAGATGGGCAGGACCCACACCCCGCGCCCGGTAACTTTCCAACCGCAGCTTCCGGTTCCAATGATGAGGTCACAGTTCTCGATGTATTTTATTCTTTCGCTTCCTCATATACTGTCTTTCTGTAGATCTCTCCTCAGCCAGCGCGAACCCAAAGGTTGTGGAGCGTGCCACTCCGCTGCAGGCAGAGGTTGGCGAGGAGTTCCTGGAGAAGCTCTCCTCCCGGGGCCAAAAGAAGAAGGCACCGACACCCGAAGCCGGTTCGAGCGATGCTCCTCCTGCCAAGCGCTCCCGGAAGGAAGTCGTTGGCGGGAAACAGGTCACCGCTAAGCACTACCGGAAGCGTGAGATGCCGGTTGCTTCCGGGTAAACTTCCGTTTCCCCTTCCCTTTTTGTTCCGTGAATCTCTTTTTCCGGCTACTTTTTCTGAACTTCTTTTTTCTTTTATCTTTTCAGGCCTGCGCTCAAGATCACCAAGAGCGCCACCGGCATGAGGCCGGAGACCTCGGAGGATGCCGCCAGGGCCTCACCTCCTCCTCGACCAAGCCCGGTACCCTCTGGTACCGGCAACCCTCTGCCTCCCTCTCGGGAGGCACCACAAGTGCGGGGCGCGCGGCCCCCGAACCTCGCTGATCTCCGCGCGGAGGAGGACCTTGTCTCCCTCCGGAAGCCCAAGACACCGGCGCCCGGCAACATCGGCGCCGGCACCAAAGCTGCCGGGAGGGCGGAACCTCAGGTTCCTCCCGTCCCAAAGAAGAAGAAGAAGACACATGCTTCCTCCCCCTCTAAGACCGTGCCGGATTCTTCTGCACCGGCAAGCTCCGCCCCGGCAAAGGATTCACCTGAAGCTCCTGCGCCAACCAGGACAACACCAACACCTCCACCGGCTGCCTCTACCGGTGAGCCTGCCGCCGCCAAGCCAACACCACCAGAGGGCACCAAGCTCTCCGCGCAAGAACCCGCGGCGGTGGCCACCGCTGCCAGCGCTCCCTCCTTCGGCTCGTGGTCCCTCGTACCGCACGCCGGCCACGCCACCATTGTGTCCGGAGAAACGGCTTCAGCCTAGCTGGGCCGGATCACGGAGCTCACCCGCGGAGGAGCTGACCTGGGCCATCTACTTGATTATGCTGAGAAGTGGAATCAAGCAGACATGCCCCGCCGATGCGTGGCCTCGGGAAGGATAAGCTGCCGGTGGTTGATCCTACCGGCCCCCGGAGCATCGGGCATCACTTTGGCCGGCTGCGGCGCGCGGTCAAAGAATTTGACACCGCGTGGCACGACGCCAACAACAATGTTGTGGTAAGTTGCACAAACTTCATAGCTCTTTAAATCTATGCTGGTTCTTACTCTTTCAAGATTATATATATCTCCCCGGTCCCCGAGTTTCGGGTTGAGAGCATAGCTCTTAGCGCGAAACTTTGTTAGAAACACAAAAAACCGGCATAGCCAGTCCCCGAGTTTCGGGTTGAGAGCGCAGTTCTTAACGCGAAACTTTGTTAGAAACACAAAAACCGGCATAGCCAGTCCCCGAGTTTCGGGTTGAGAGCGCAGCTCTTAGCGCGAAACTTCTTTCTATACCGGCATCTTTTTACCTGAATTCTTTAACTTGAACGAGGGCATGCTGGACGTCCGGAAGCAGCTCTTCGAGGAGCTACGTGGGAGCACCGGGAGCTTTCGAGGCTCACGGCAGAAGTGCCAAGGTTAGTTTTTGTGCCCCTGGCTTCTTTTTACCGGTTGCTTTTCCTTTTAGCATTTACAAACTCTTTGCACACCAGCTGTTCCGGAAGCCATGATAACCCACAAGTATAGGGGATCGCAACAGTCTTCGAGGGAAGTAAAACCCAAATTTATTGATTAGACACAAGGGGAGGTAAAGAATACTTATAAGCCTTAACAACTGAGTTGTCAATTCAGCTGCACCTGGAAAAGCACTAGTAATAGGGGTGATGTGAAAGCAGCGGTAATATGAGAGCAGTAGTAACAGTAACACAGCAGCAGTAACGGTAATATGAATGGCACCAGAAAATAGTAGATACTACTTCCAATGACATGTAGAACAAGTATATGATGATGAGAGATGGACCGGGGTTCCCAGCTATCTTCACTAGTGGTAACTCTTCCAATAACAAGTGTTGGGTGAACAAATTACAGTTGGGCAATTGATAGGATTGAAATAGCATTAAGACAGAACATCAAGATTATTAATCATGTAGGCATGTTTTCCATATATAGTCATACATGCTCGCAATGAGAAACTTGTACAACATCTTTTGTCCTACCGGCCGGTGGCAGCACGGGCCTCAAGGGAATCTACTGGAAATTAAGGTACTCCTTTTAATAGAGCACCGGAGCAAAGCATTAACACTTGGTGAAAACATGTGATCCTC